>NW_026857287.1:0-47500 GCF_026571515.1 Ruditapes philippinarum
ACCCACCCCCAGGGACAGGACAAATTTTGACCCTAGGTTTTTTTTAACAAACTTGGTAGACACACATTAGAACATGGTTCATGCTGAAATATCTTAGCTCTAGCTCTTTGGAGTTTTCTTTTAAAAGAAGATTTTATCAGAAACATGTTAGGAAAATCAATGACCCCACCCCCCCCCACCCCCGGATGGGGCCAATTTTAACCCAGGGCTTTTATTTGAACAAACTTGGTAGACATACTATTGGAGATGTTTAATGCTATGTATCATAAGCTCTAGCTCTTTGGGTTTTTTAAAAGAAGATATTTCAAGTTTTTACCATAAACATATAAGGAAAATTAATGACCCCTCGGGGCAGGGCCAATTTTGACCCCAGGGCTTTTATTTGAAGATATTTGGTAGACACACACTATAAGATTGTTCATGCAAAATATCTAAGCTCTAGCTCTTTGTGTTTTTTAAAAGAAGTTATTTTCAGTTTTTACTATACACATTTAAGGAAAATTAATGACCCCGTGGCAGGACCAATTTTAACCCCAGGGCTTCCATTTGAACAAACTTGGTAGACAGTCACTAGAAAAAGTGTTATGCCAAATATCTAACCCTATGCTCTTTGGGTTTTTTAAAAGAAGCTATTTTAAGTTTTTATCATAAACATAAGGAAAATTAATGACCCCCACGGAGCGTGGCCAATTTTGACCCAGGGCTTTTATTTGAACAAACTTGGTAGACACACACTACAAGATGTTTCATGCCAAATATCTAAGCTCTAGCTCTTTGTGTTTTTTAAAAAAAAGATATTTTAAGTTTTTACTATATGCATATAGGGAAAATCAATGACACCCCCCCCCCCGGGAGGGGCCAATTTTGATCCCAGGGCTTCCATTTGAACAAACTTGGTAGACACTCACTAGAAAATATTTCATGCCAAATATCTAAGCTTTAGCTCTTTTGGTTTTGTAAAAGATGATTTTTTAAGGTTTTTTCATTTGGTTGCCATGGCAACCAGAGTTCTGCATTGAATAAAATTCTTTGAACAATTTTCAAAGGTGACCACTAAAGGAACATTCCTGTGAAGTATGGATAAAATTGGCTTAGCCGTTTATGAGGAGATGTCATTTAAAGTAAAAGTTTACGGACGGACGCCGGACGAAAAGCGATCACATAGACTCACCATGTCACTTTGTGACAGGTGAGCTAACAATGACACCCCTGGGGCAGGGCCAGTTTTGACCCCAGGGCTTTTATTTGAACAATCTTTGTAGACACTTACTAGACGATGTTTCATGCTTAATATCTAAACTCTAGCTATTCGGGTTTTTTCGAAGAAGATTTTTAAGTTTTTGCTATACACATATAAGGAAAATCAATGTTCCCCTGGGGCGGGGCCAATTTTGACCCCAGGGCTCTTATTTGAACAAACTTGGTAGACATCCATTAGAACTTTATTCATGCTTAATATCTTAGCTCTAGCTTTGGGTTTTTTAAAAGAAGATTTTTAAGTTTTTACTATATGCATATAGGGAAAATCATCGACCACCTGGGGCGGGGCAATTTTGACCCCAGGGCTTTTATTTGAACAAACTTGGTAGTCACCCATTAGAAAATGTTTCATGCTAAATATCTTAGCTCTAGCTCTTTGAGTTCTTTAAAAGAAGATTTTTTAATTTTTTACTATATGCATATAGGGAAAATCAATGACCCCCTTGGGCGGGGCCAATTTTGACCCCAGGGCTTTTATTTGAACAAACTTGGTAGACACTCACTAGAAGATGTTTCATGCCAAATATCTAAGCTCTAGCTCTTTGGGTTTTTTAAAAGAAGATATTTTAAGTTTTTTCTTTTGGTTGCCATGGCAACCAGAGTTCTGCATGGAATTAAATTCTTTGAACAAGTTTTAAAGGTGACCACCAAAGGAACATTCCTGTGAAGTTTGGATGAAATTGGCTTAGTGGTTTATGAGGAGATGTCATTTAAAGTAAAAGTTTACGGACGGACGACGGACGGACAACAGATGGACACCAGACGAAAAGCGATCACAAAAGCTCACCCTGTCACTTTGTGACAGGTGAGCTAAAAAAAGAACAACAACAATTAGCAGGGATCTCAGGAAGGTAAAAATTTCAAGTGGCAGACTGTTTGACCAAAATTTTCACGAGTCATTTCAGTTTTTCTTCTCTTTTAATCTCTTCATGAACCATCTTCATGTTTCAATAATGAATTCAAAAATTACTGTTTGAGAAGATTTTCAAGTATAAACTGATAATATTGTGAGGTTAAGTTATTTTAAAATTACGTGTTTTTCTTGCTTAGTTAACAAAATGATAAAGATAATTAAGTATTACTAGCACCATGGATAATAACCATAATTATTTTTCCATTTTCACTAACATTTATTGAGGTCAATAACACATGTGTACATGTATAATTTTATAAATCATAACACGGGACGTCGGGAGGTGATATTTACATAAATACAGAATGTCATGCCTTAATACTTGACAAATAGTTAACAAAATACCTGTTTCAACGAAGCACACCGATAATTGTATTCATCTTCACTTCTTTGTTGTGAAATACGAGTTTATGTTACAAAATTTCTCAATTTTCTTGATCTGCGGACGTTTCGTCATGTTCTTCCGGTTTAGTATAATTTATAATCTCAACTCGAGGTCAGATTGATACAGATGTTTTCTGAGGCAAAATTGTTGGTTTGATTTGATTTGATATGCATTATTTGACGATTCGAATCGCATGTTTGTTCTCAGAATGAAATATTATGACATAATTCGTTCATCAGTAGGTGCGGTGTAGCTAGCTGCTATATGATTTTTCCCGCAAACCGGAAGGATATAAAATGTAATATCCGTACTGTAAATTAAACTTTTATCTTAATCAACTAATTTTTGTGGAAAAAAACAACATTTTTTGTTCACTTTCGTTTCTTTGTGCAATTTCATACACAATAAAATGTGCAAGTCATTGTCAAGAACCGAAATATTTTACATTGTATTTCTGAAATGACACAGTCTTCCTTTCTGATGATATTACGAAATTAATGGAAAAATCCATTATTGAATGGGGAAATCAACTTCACTGTAGCTCTCAAATTTGTGCTATTCTGATCGACTCTGTTTTGAATTAACATTCACATTCAACAAACTTTTCATCCTTCTTATGCTTTAAAAGAAAAATCTTCATAACAATGTCTGTTGAGACAAAAAATACAAGATACACTGTCTCAATTTATCCCTACAAAGAAAGTCTATATAACCTTGCAATAAAAAAACCCTTTAACTCCCAAAATAGAGACCAATTTTCAGCTTTAGACCATAATTTGAATATACTTTGTAGGAACTAACAAGCTAATGCCTTGTGAGAAATATCTAAGCTCTAGCCCTTTCCATTTTGAAGTATAAGAACTTTTAAGTTTTTTCTTTTAGTTGCCATAGCAACCAGAGTTTAGCATGGAATGGCATTCTTTGAACAATCTTGATAGAGCTTCATACAATGAGTATTCCTGCCAAGTTTCATTAATATTGGCCAAGTGGTATTGTAGAAGATGTCGTCTGAATAAAATGTGGACGGACACCGGATGATGGACGCCATTTGGTTGGCCATCCTAAAAGCTCACCTGCACTTTGTGCAAGGTGAGCTAAAAAGTTATGGAGAACATATAACCTTGACCCTTGGGGTATTTAAAAGTTATGGAGGGGGGGGACATAAAAAAAATGTAGACTTTTATACATTTGACCTTTAAGTGTGACTTTGACATTGTGGGAAGCAACTCAATTATTGCGCTCTGCACATGTTCTTATGATGGTGATCAATTGTGCCAAGTTTTTTTTTTAAAAATTCAGTGGTTAAAAAGTTATGGAGCAGACTTTTTAACATTTGACCTTAAAGTGTGACCTTGATCTTTTGGATAGCAACCCAATCATTGCGCTCTGCACGTCATCTCATTATGGTGATCACTTGTGCCAAAATATTTCAAAATTAGAAATGTGTCCATAGGACACAGATGCCCCCACACGCCACTGTACTGTCAATCTTATGACTCTAGGTCAAATATTTTTTGGACTACATGTGCCACAAGTTTAAAATTAAAAATCAACAAAGGGCCATAATTCTGTTAAATTTGGTCGCAGCAGAAATTCCTTCCTTTACAACCATCAACACATTAATGTTGTTCATCCCTGGAAGTTTAAGCAAAATCTACTATCCTGTTTAAGAGGAGTTGCGTTCACAAAATTTCTACATAGTATATAGTGAAACTAGAAATAGTTTAAGCAAAATCTGCCATCCGGTTTAAGAGGAGTTGCGTTCACAAGATTTCGGGACGTACGGACGGACGGACAAGTGCAACGCTATATGCTCCCACATTGTGGGGGCATAAAAATCAACAAAGGGCCATAATTCTATTAAATTTGGTCGCAGCAGAAATTCCTTCCTTTACTACCATCCACACATTAAGGTTGTTTATCCCTGGAAGTTTAAGCAAAATCTGCCATCCGGTTTAAGAGGAGTTGCGTTCACAAAATTTCAACATAGTATATAGTGAAACTAGAAATGTGTCCATAGGACACGGATGCCCCCACACGCCACTGTTCTGTCAATCTTATGACTCTAGGTCAAAAATTATTTTGGGACTACATGTGCCACAAGTTGGAAACTAAGTCAACAAAGGGCCATAATTCTGTTAAATTTGGTTGCAGCAAAAATTCCTTCCTTTACTACCATCTACACATTAAGGTTGTTCATCCCTGGAAGTTTAAGCAAAATCTGCCATCCGGTTTAAGAGGAGTTGCGTTCACAAAATTTCTACATAGTATAGTAAAAAAATCAACAAAGAGCCATAATTCTGTTAAATTTGTTCGCAGCAAAAATTCCTTCCTTTACTACCATCTAAACATTAAGGTTGTTAATCCCTGGAAGTTTAAGCAAAATCTGCCATTGGGTTTAAGAGGAGTTACGTTCACAAAATTTCTACATAGTATATAGTGAAAAAATCAACAAAGGGCCACAATTCTGTTAAATTTGGTCGCAGCAAAAATTCCTTCCTTAACTACCATCTACACATTAAGGTTGTTCATCCCTGGAAGTTTAAGCAAAATCTGCCATCCGGTTTAAGAGGAGTTGCGTTCACAAAATTTCTACATAGTATATAGTGAAAAAATCAACAAAGGGCCATAATTCTGTTAAATTTGGTCGCAGTGAAAATTCCTTCCTTTACTGCCATCTACACATTAAGGTTGTTCATCCCTGAAAGTTTAAGCAAAATCTGCCATCCGGTTTAAGAGTAGTTGCGTTCACAAGATTTCGGGACGTACGGACAGACAGACGGACGGACAGACAGAAGGACAAGTGCAACGCTATATGCTCCCACTTTGTGGGGGCATAAAAATTTCAACAGTTTAAAAGTTATAGAGCGGACACGAAATGTAGACTTTTATTATAAAATGAAGACTTTTAACATTTGACCTTTACGTGGGACCTTGACCTTAGGGGTAGCAACCCAATTCTTGCCCCCTGCACATCGTCTCATTATGGTGATCACTTGTGCCAACTTATTTTAAAAACTTTTCAGCGGTTTAAAAGTTATGGAGCGGACACGACATGTAGACTTTTATTATGAAATGAAGACTTTTTAACATTTGACCTTTAAGTGTGACCTTGACCTTTGGGGTAGCAACCAAATTCTTGCACTCTGCTCATCGTCTCATTATGGTGATTACTTGTGCCAAGTTATTTCGGTTTAAAAGTTATGGAGCAGACACGAAAGTGTTACGGACCGACAGACAGACGTACTCACGAAATGGTACTTATGTGACTTTTCCTTTTGATCCTTTTAGTCCTTTTTAGCGGACAGACTGACAGACGGACTGACAGACAGAGGCCATTCCTATTATCCCCTTTCTGCTACACGGAAAAGGGATTAAAAATTAAATACGCAATAGTCTAATAGACCTACGTGTATTGTCATTTTTCTCACCACAAAATCAACCTTTCGTCCGCTCTTAGTTTTGAACAAATTATATTGACATTGCATGCTATCCAAATATTCCCAAATCAAATGCCAACTAATTGTCGGTCTCCTGTCAAAGTAAAATTAATAAAGCACGTTGATGTGTATAATACCTTACTGTACTCAGATCGATGGTCTTTACAGACCATTTCCTGGATTAGATTAGACCCACATTTATATCAGAAGTAAACTTAATAAACCTAGGCTTAAAAGCAGAAACTGTGTTATCTTTATGATCCTTGACCAGGGATTTTAAGGAAATGAACACATTAAGAGTGATATTTTCATTTGAAAAAGATAATTGAATCCATTTAAGAACTAAGTATAAAATATAGTTTCCCGTATAAGTACTTTTTCTGCCGGAACTTTATTTCTGCTATTTCTGTGGTTTATAACGACACCACAGATTTAACAAAAGCCACCGCTGGGCGGGGGCAATGCTCGACTTTTTACTTTTTCTAAAAGCAAACAAAGAAATGTTTATACAAATCTTAACGTTTCCTTTTTATAAATTTAATCGGTCTGTCTTGTCACATTAGTTTTGTCTATATATTTTGTATATATAAATATACTCATATGAAAGAAAGAAAGTCATGAGCGGGAAATTATACATAGAAAAATCACGCGAAAAATCTGCACACCGCAGCCGAGACTTGAACCACGGGTCTCTGGATTGCCGGTCAAGTATGCTAACCACTACACCACAGCGGCCGTTGCTTTTTCTTCGTGCTAATTGGCCTCATATATTTAAGTTATTTTTTAACTTTATTGTGACGTTATCACTTTTATTACCATAGCTTCTTTTACCACAGTTGGCTGACTCAGTCACTATTAATTTTCTTATTACAAATATCTTATAGCAAACACATATATATATATATATATATACACACATTTATATATTTATACCTGAAAGCTTGTGATCTTAACGATTTACCTTTTAGACCTATTTGTGGAGGACCTAATAGCATAACACAAAGTCTCAGCCGACTATTACACATAATTCTTAAACCTCTATGTAAATGTGTTCCTAGTTTTATTAGAGATGATTTAGATTTTCTGAAATATTTACTAGAACACATAGAAGATCATGAATCTAAACTAGTCACTTTTGATGTAGTAAATTTGTATTCCAATATTCCCCACGATCTTGGATTGAAAGCTGTGATATTCTGGATGGAAAAAATACCAGAAAAGATAGACAAACAATTTCAACATAATTTCATAATAAAATCGCTGCAACTTATTTTATACAACAACGTATTCTACTTCGACGGAAAATACTATATTCAGAAAAAAGGCGCATGCTATGGGTACTATTATCGCTCCAACTTACGCTACCTTAGTCCTCGGATATTTAGAAGAAACTCTTTATGAAAGATACAACAATGAATTTTCAAGCTATTTAAGAGTTAACTGGAAGAGATTTCTTGACGATTGCTTTTTAATTCTACCAAAAGAAATTGACACGTCTGATTTTTTAAAACGAACTTAATAACTTGCATCAAAGTATACAATTCACATATAATGAAAGTGAAACTGTGATGGCTTTTTTGGATATTCTTGTTATGAAGTCGGGAAATAACATTTCTACAGATTTATACTGTAAACCTACAGATACACACAACTATTTAGATTTTAGATCATGTCATCCTAAGCATACTAAAGTTAACATACCATTCAATTAAGCGTCAAGAATCATTACTATCGTGAAAAATAAAGACTTACAAGAAAAGCGTCTAACAGAATTGAAATTACAGTTAAAACAACAGGATTATCCAGATGTACCGATACAAAATGAAATAGAGCAGGCTATATCTAAGGGACCCATTAAGACCACTGGTCGTCAAGACACTCGTACTTCCGCTCATAATGTTATCCCTTTCGTTTCAACACACAATCCCAGAAATACAAACATGTTCCCAGTTATAAATTATTGTAAAACAATTCTACAAAAGAGTGAAAGAATGAAGAATGTATTACAAAAGAAAAGAATAATAAACAGTAAAAGACAGCCGAAAAACTTAAAACAAATTTTATCACCCTCTAGATTTGATATGAAAGTGGACATTCCGTCAGTAACAAAATGTAACAGAACCAGGGGTAAGACATGTCCTTCAATTATCGAAGGTAACACAATTCAGTTTACAAATGGCAAAAAATTCACAGTAAAACAAAGTATGACCTGTATAACTAACAAGAGGACCATGATGGCCCTGAAGTTGCTCACCTGTATATAGGCCCCCAGAGCGGGGCCAGTTTAAACCCCAGGGCTTTTGTTTGAACAAACTTGGTAGACACCCATTAGAAGATATTTCATGCTAAACATCTAAGTTTTGGCTCGTTGAGTTTTTAAAAAAAATATTTTTTTAAGATTGAACTATACACATATAGTTAAAAGCAATGACACCCCTTGGGCGGGGCCAGTTTTGACCCCATTTGACACTCACTAGAAGATGTTTCATGCTTAATATCTAAACTCTAGCTATTTGGGTTTTTTTAAATGAGATTTTTAAGTTTTTGCTATACACATATAAGGAAAATCAATGTCCCCGGGGGCAGGGCCAATTTTGACCCTAGGGCTTTTATTTAGACACTAACTGGAAGATGTTTCATGCTTAATATCTTAACTCTAGCTATTAGGGTTTTTTCAAAGAAGTTTTTTTTAAGTTTTTGCTATACACAAATATAAAATCAATGACCCCCGGGGCGAGGCCAATTTTGACCCAAGGGCTTTTATATGTACAAACTTTGTAGACACTCACTAGAAGATGTTTCATGCTTAGTAACAAAACTCTAGCTATTTGTTTTTTTTCAAAGAAGATTTTTTTTAAAGTTTTTCCTTTACACATATAAGGAAAATCAATGACCCCCGGGGCAGGGCAAATTTTGACCCCAGGGCTCTTATTTGAACAAATTTGGTAGACACCCATTAGAACATGTTTCATGCTAAATATCTTAGCTCTAGCTCTTTGGGTTCTTTAAAAGGAGATTTTATAAGTTTTTACTATATGCATATAGGGAAAATCAATGACCCCCTGGGGCGGGGCCAATTTTGACCCCAGGGCATTTATTTGAACAAACTTGGTAGACACCCATTAGAACATGTTTCATGCTAAATATCTTAGCTCTAGCTCTTTGAGTTCTTTAAAAGAAGATTTTTTAAGTTTTTACTATATGCATATAGGGAAAATCAATGACCCCCTGGGGCGGGGCCAATTTTGACCCCAGGACTTTTATTTGAACAAATTTGGTAGACACTCATTAGAAGATGTTTCATGCTAAATATCTTAGCTCTAGCTTTTTGGGTTCTTTAAAAGAAGATTTTTTAAGTTTTTACTATATGCATATAGGGAAAATCAATGACCCCCTGGGGCAGGGCCAATTTTGACACCAGGGCTTTTATTTGAACAAACTTGATAGACACTCACTAGAAGATGTTTCATGCCAAATATCTAAGCTCTACCTTTTTGGGTTTTTTAAAAGAAGATATTTTAAGTTTTTTCTTTGCATGGAATTAAATTCTTTGGTGACCACCAAAGGAACATTCCTGTGAGGTTTGGATGAAATTGGCTCAGCGGTTAATGAGATGTCATTTAAAGTAAAAGTTTACGGACGCCGGACGAAAAGCGATCACAAAAGCTCACACTGTCACTTTGTGACAGGTGAGCTAAAAACCTATGACCCCCCAGGGCGGGGCCAAGTTTGATACTAGGGACAAAATTTCATCAACTTTGGTATTGGACCTTCAGATAATACAATATATCAAATATCAAAGCTCTAGGCCATTTACTTTCAGACCAGAAGATTTTTCAAGTTTTCACTATATGTATGTAATGAAAATCAAATTCCAAATATCTTACCTGTAGCCTTTGCCAAATCAGAGAAGAAGATTTTTTTAGATTTTACTATATACATATAAGGAAAAACCTATGACCCCGGGGCGGGGCCAATTTTTCATGCCAAATATCTAAGCTCTAGCTCTTTGGGTTTTTTAAAAGAAGTTATTTAAAGTTTTTTCTTTCGGTTGCCATGGCAACCAGAGTTCTGCATGGAATTAAATTCTTTGAACAAATTTTAAAGGTGACCACCAAAGGAACATTCCTGTGAAGTTTGGATGAAATTGGCTTAGTGGTTTATGAGGAGATGTCATTTAAAGTAAAAGTTTACGGACGGATGGACGGACGACGGACGGACGCCGGACGAAAAGTGATCACAAAAGCTCACCCTGTCACTTTGTGACATGTGAGCTAAAAATGTAATATATAGTATTATTTGTCCAAATTGTCAACAATTTTATATTGGGCAAACTAGAAATGAATTAAACTTACGAATGAATTTACATAGACAACAAACTAATACAGAGTCACTTTGTTTTCTTAAGGTGAATAAACATCTACATGAGTGTTCAGGGGGAAAGTTTAATATATTTCCCCTATATTAAGTTCTGAAGATTGATGATCATTTCAGAGATGAACAAGATTGCATTTGAGAAAAATGCTATGCCACCGCATGGTTCAAATTTCATAGCTGTACATCAAAGGACAAGAAAGTAGGTCACATCATCAAAATCTAGGTCAAAGTTCAATTTTACAACTAAAACTGTGCACATGGTCAAAATGTCATTGCTGTACATCAAAGGACAAGAAAGTAGGTCACTGTCCCCTTGGGCAAGGCATAATTTTGACCCAATGGTTTAATAACAATCTTGATACAGGTCCACCAAACAACATTTCAAGTCAAATATCTAAGCTATAGCTTTCTCCCATTCAGAAAACATTTGTTTTATTTTCTGTTTTTACTACGTGTACATAATGAGAATCACTGCCCCCGGGCAGGGCCAATTTTTGACATTTGAAAAACTTTGGTAGAGGACCTATAGATGATATTATATATCAAACATCAAAGCTCTATGCCTTGAACCTTCAGACAAATTTTTTTTTTTCACTATATGTACATAATGAAAATCAATGACCCCCGGGGCGGAACCAATTTTGACCCCAGGGCTAAAATTTGAACAATCTTGCTAGAGGTTCACTACATAATGTTTCATGCAAAATATCTTAACTCTATCCTTTGTCAATTTAGAGAAGATGATTTTTTAAGTTTTAACTATATACATATAAGATAAACCTATGGCTCCCAGGGGCGGGGCTTATTTTGACACAAGAGGCAAAATTTGAACATCTTTGGTAGAGTACCTTTCATATGATGATATTATTTAACAAATATTAAAGCTAGATCTAAGCCTTGTACCTTCAGACAATAAGATTTTTTTATTTTTCACTATATGTATATATTGAAATCAATGACCCCCAGGGCGGGGGTAATTTTGACCCCAGGGCTATAATTTGAACAATCTTGCTAGAGGTTTACAACACAATGTTTCATGCAGAATATCTAACCTCTAGCATTTGTCAATTGCTAGAAGAATTTTTTTTAAAGTTTTTACTATATACATATAAGGAAAACCAATGACCCCTGGGACGGGGTTGATTTTGACCCCAGGGCTATAATTTGAACAATCTGGGTAGAGGTCTACCAGACAATGCCTTATGCAAAATATCTAAGCTCTAGGCCTTTTGGGTCTTTACAAGAAGGTGTTTTTAGTTTTTACTATATGTACATATAGCGAAAATCAATGACCCCGGGGCGGGGCCGATTTTGACCCAAGGGCTATAATTTGAACAATCTTGGTAAGGGTCTACCAGATGATGCCTTATGCAAAATATCTAAGCTCTAGGCCTTTTGGGTTTTTACAAGACGGTATTTTAAGTTTTTACTATATGTACATAGTGAAAATCAATGACCCCCGGGGCGGGGCCAATTTTGACCCCAGGGCTATAATTTGAACAATCTTGTTAGAGGTCTACCAGACAATGCCTTATGCAAAATATCTAAGCTCTAGGCCTTTTGGGTCTTTACAAGAAGATTTTTTAAATTTATTCTTATAATTCCTTTTGGTTGCCATGGCAACCAGATTTCTGCATGGAATGAAATTCTTTGAACAACTTTGGAAGCCCTTCACCCAAGGAACAATCCTGCCAAGTTTGGTTGAAATTGGACAAGTGGTTTTTCACAAGAAGATTTTTTAAGTTCACTATATAATCTATATAACACACACACACACAAACAAACAAACAAACACACACACACAGGTGAATCGCTATATGCCACCGCATCGCAGCAGTGGCATAAAAAGAATTATATTTTACAAGCATATTAAACAATTAAACAGCTCATATTAACCTAATATATGTTCTACAATAAACTTAGGTATTTATATATAACAATTATTTTACATTTCCAGATGGTTTTAAGTTACTTTCTTTCTGACAATTTTTTACTCGTTTAGCTAATTCATATAAAAAAAGTAATTATTAGTAATACAAATTTTGCATTTACCTCTATGATAAGTCAATGCTTTTAATATTAAAGCATATTTATTACCTCCCTTTATTTAGTCTATGAGGTTCATGCAAGATCTTTACATTTATATAAGTAAATATTTTTACATTTCCACATGGTTTCAAGTAAAACATTTTCTGACATATTTTTACTCGTTTAGCTCACTAATATTAAAAAGTATTTATTAGTAATGCAAACGTTGTATCTACTTCTATAATTAGTCAATGTCAATATGTATTTATTACCTCCCTTTATAGAATATTTACCCTATGCAGTGTTCGAAATTAGCAGTAGTCCGATAGCCCCTGACTACAAAATTTCTCCTCGGGCTACCAACTTTTCACAGTAACAAGCCCTACCAGGCTACTGTATTTTCAGAGGCAATATATAAACAACTGTTTTGAACAAATGAATTGTGCTAGTAAAATGTCTTTTGGGCTAGTGAATATTCCAATCTGGTAGTCCGACCAGCCTAGCGGATTCAAATCCAAATTTCTTACACTGCCTATGTATTTTTGTAGCAATTCAATACTTCATTTGCCGCGCAACGTCATATTTTTACGTTTCCCGCACTTTTATAACGTTACGTCATTGTTATATTTGTTATGATTATATTATACGTTACTGTCTGAAGATATGTAAAAACATTTGAAAGGGCTAATAAAAATAAACGTATAAAAAATTAACGAACTTTGTACTCTGCATTTCCCAAAACATACTTCTTATGCTAGAGCCATCAGGAATCAATAAAGGAGACTAATTTTAACACTTATTCTCGCCCATTCTTGACAAACTGTTTTAAAACTAACTTTAGTTATCAGGCGGTGCCGGGGAGGGCTCTTTTTCCCTGGCCTGAGAGCATTCTTTTTTTTTTTATACATAGTTTTATAGATATATTTAACCGAGTTTATGCCATATTGACCGCAGGCTATATTTTCTTTTGTAAAGTACAACACAATGACCATTCAATAACGGTCTATTCATAATCAATGTAATTTTATCACCTTTCTAGCGACTATGTTTCAGTTCAATTTTTGATACTATACAGTACACACGTATAGAGATTTTGTGCTCTATTGTGTGCACATTATACATGTAATACACCCCTGATAAAGGCATAATACGCCAAAAGTACTTGGGTATTTATACTTTAGCACTGTATGAACGTTTATTTTCTCCAAATTTTTTGTTATTTTTTCCACGTTTTTGTATCCTTCTTAGGATCCAATGTTTTTTAAAGGTATTTTGTAGATGCAAATATTTTTCACAAACCTATATACATTTGGCATCGTACTTGCGTCCACCTTTATTAAGCGACTTTTTTATTAAGCGACCGCATGAAATCCCTCCCGATGATTTTTACTATATAAGTTAATTCCATTAAACGACGATTTTATATCGCGGCCAGCGGCCACTAAATGTCGGCCCAAATGTACAAAATTCAGTGTTAAAGTATCTATTAAACGGCCGTGACAAACAATCGTCCCTACGGGCATTCTCACATGTGTAATCAGCGAGTAGGTTTGATGTGTACAAGCAAACAAACAAATATTTTTCATGGTCATTGGTCTTAAAGTATCTATTAAATGACCGTCAATTAGACCGTCACAAATAATTGTCGTTTAAAAACGAATTGAATAACAATTGCAATCGTTTCAAAATCGGAAAGAAAGAAACAGTTTTCCGATCGTAATATTTATTGTGACATATTTTGTCAGAGCAATATTGTATCACAACACCGCATTGGCACAGTTTTGTCATGTGCTCAGAGTGACCTCCCTTCCAGAAAATCAAATCGAAAATGACGTCGGAACGAGCGAAAAAATGACAGACAACTAATAATACCGGATAAATTGAATGAGGAAATCGTGCATTGAATTGAGTCTGAGTAAATAGCAAATGTCATCGTTTGTAGTCGAAATAAAATCGTGAAACGTAGTGGACTAAACATTACAGAACCGAGCCTTTCATTGCTGATTGTGTAGGTGCTCATCTCATGCTTTATAAAATACATGTAGTACCACATTAAATATGACCCTTCGACAAAAAAAAATAAATAAAAAAATCCAAGATCTCTAAAAACTTTATTGAATTTGAAATCGGGGTAGTGTGAAAACTAATTGCTGAAATAAAACTCATGACATGAAAAATTATCTGGAGCTCTGGCTGATGATTTGAAAGTATGTTCAGCAGGAGATGTGTATGAACATATTAACAATATAAGACAATATGCTTTGTTTCATGGTCAAAATGACCTGTTGATAGTATTATGAGCGTAGATCACATTTGTACACAAATTTCTACTTAAAAAAAACAAACACATATTGATGACTTTTTTAAAAGAAAGGCATAAATGTAATTATGAAACTGTAATACATACATAATATTGTACAGTCTTTGTTTTTATAAAAAGATGTTATTATATCTATGACTTGTAATATAAAAAAGTCTCGAATTTTCCACAATTCTATTGAGAGACCAATTTATTAAGAGACCACTTTTTGGCAGTCCCTTGAGTGGTCTCTTAATACAATGTTGACTGTATAAAGTTTGAAGACAATCCATTCAAAAATAACAAAGTTACAGCGAATAATAAACACGCAATTCTAATAATAGAAACACGCAATTTCTATAAATAGTAACACGCAATTTTTAAAAATAGAAACACGCAATTCAATAGAAATATGCAATTCTATAAATAGTAACATGCAATTCTATAAATAGTAACACGCAATTCTATAAATAGAAACACACAATTCTAAAAATAGAAACATGCAATTCCAAAAATAGAAACACTCAATTCTAAAAATAGTAACATGCAATTCTATAATAAGAAACACACAATTCTATAAATAGAAACACGCAATTTTTAAAAATGGTAACATGCAATTATAAAAATAGAAACACAAAATTGTAAAAATAGAAACACGCAATTTCTATAAATAGTAACACGCAATTTTTAAAAATAGAAACACGCAATTCTAAAAATAGAAACACGCAATTCTAAAAATAGTAACACGCAATTTCTAAAAATAGTAACACGCAATTTCTAAAAATAGTAACACGCAATTCTAAAAATAGAAACACGCAATTCTATAAATAGTAACAGGCAATTCTATAAATAGTAACACGCAATTCTATAAATAATAACAGACAATTCTAAAAATAGAAACACGCAATTCTAAAAATAGAAACACGCAATTTCTAAAAATAGTAACACGCAATTTCTAAAAATAGAAACACGCAATTCTAAAAATAAAAACACGCAATTCTAAAAATAAAAACGCGCAATTCTATAAATAGAATCACGCTATTCTAAAAATAGAAACACGCAATTCTATAAATAGTAACATGCAATTCTATAAATAGAAACACGCAAATCTATAAATAGAAACATGCAATTCTATAAATAGAAACATGCAATATATGTTGTTGTTGTTGTTGATGATGATGATGATGATGATGATGATAGATATGTATAAATATAAATACACACACACACACACACACACCAATAAATATATAATTATGGTCATTTAATGCACAAATCTGAGAAAATTCAGTAATTTAACCTTCAAGGTCAAGGTCATTAAAGAGCCCAAGCAAATTTGGGTTTGATAAACAACAATGTTCTGTTATAATATGAAGTTGATCCCTTCATTAATAGCAAAGTTACAGTCAGTTACCGCCAAAACAATGAAAATTTCAATAATTTGACCTTCAAAGACAATGTCATTAATGAGTGAAGGTCAAGGTCTTCCGGTATATTTTTAACAGTTATCCTTGAAGATTATTATGTTCAAGTTTCAAGACAATCCATTCAAAAATAACAAAGTTACAGCCAATAATAGCCAAAAAAATGAATATTTCAATAATTTGACCTTCAAAGTCAAGGTCATTTATGAGTGAAGGTCAAGGTCTGTCTATTTATTTTTAAGGGATATCCCTGAAGATAATTATGTTCAAGTTTGAAGACAATCCATTCAAAAATAACAAAGTTACAGCCAATAACAGCATGAACAAGCAAAAATTGGACTTTTAACCTTGAAGGTCAAGGTCATTTATGGATGAAGATCAAGGTTAGTGTGGTCTACTGAAAGGTCTTGTCCTAAGGGTTGTTGTGGCCAAGTATGAAGACAATACACCAAGAAATAAAAAAGTTATGATCCAGGTACAAGTTTGCGGACGGGAACGGCAACGCCGACCCGACTCTAACAATACCTCTACTTTTTTTTTCAAAAAAAAAAAAGTCGAGCTAAAAATGAAAATTTCAATAATTTTAATGCACAAATCTGAGAAAATGCAGTAATTTAACCTTCAATGTCAAGGTCATTAAAGAGCCCAAGTCAATTTGGGTTTGATAAACAACAAGGTCTTGTCCTTAAGAATGTTCTCTTGTAATATGAAGTTGATCCCTTCAATAATAGCAAAGTTACAGCCAGTTACAGCCAAAACAATGAAAATTTCAATAATTTGACCTTCAAAGTCAAGGTCATTAATGAGTGAAGGTCAAGGTCTGTCTGGTTATTTTTAAGGATTATCCTTGAAGATTATTATGTTCAAGTTTGAAGACAATCCATTCAAAAATAACAAAGTTACAGCCAATAATAGCCAAAAAAATGAAAATTTCAATAATTTGACCTTCAAAGTCAAGGTCATTTATGAGTGAAGGTCAAGGTCTGTCTGGTTATTTTTAAGGGCTATCCTTGAAGATTATTATGTTCAAGTTTGAAGACAATCCATTCAAAAATAACAAAGTTACAGCCAATAATAGCAAGAACAAGCAAAATTTGGACTTTTGACCTTGAAGGTCAAGGTCATTTTCGGATGAATGGTCAAGGTTAGTGTGGTCTACTGAAAGGTCTTGTCCTAAGGGTTGTTGTGGCCAAGTATGAAGATAATATACCAAGAACTAAAAAAGTTATGATCCAGGTACAAGTTTGCGGACGGCAATGGCAACGGCGCCGCGACTATCACAATACCTCTCCTTTTTTTTTATCAAAAAAAGTCGAGCTAAAAACTGCAGAAAATTAAGCCAATCCCTATGTCTACATGCATGTCAACTATTGGTATTGTGTAATTACATTACCATGTACAGTTATCAGCTTTTGTAGATGAGAATTTTTCTTTATGCATGAATAAAATATTAGAAAAAAAGTTACTTTACTTGTACTTTTTGTTTAACCTTTTCCCTCATATAAGCGTGTTTCGACGGCTTTTTGCTCCCCCCCCCCATTTTTTGAGGCCTCCGACAGTGAAAAAATGCCCTATTTAGACCCAAATACTGGTTTCGTTTGAGAAATGTTGTTAAAAAAAGTGACCACTTTTTTTAACACCGTCCCCCATCAAAATGTTACATCAGGGGGTTTGAAGGGGGGGGCGGAGTCCCCCTCATCGCCAAGAAAATTTTGGACATGTGACAGGCTAAAAATGGCCTCAGGTCGATCTTAGGGTAACTAGTAACCGACGCTGAAAAGCCTTTTACTCTTATCTTTGAGAAGTTGCAGCACTTTGAAGAGGGGGCATAATAAAACTATTATAGTTTGACAGGTGCAATAAACATACCCTTTTGTATTTGTACAATACATTGTGTCTAAGTGCGATTTTACCATTGTTTATTTTTCACACTTCATATCTATCAGACTTCCCGAAATACGTCGGTCCGACGGACATGTCCGATAAATTTTGATCAGGTCCGACAATTTTTTATTCCGGATCGGTCCGACTGTCCGGCTTTTATCCAAGCCGCATGTATACAAAATGGCGTCGCTAAAGGTGCCAAACCTTGGAAAACCGATAATCTACGTCAGAAGAGTGCGCAGAACAGCAATAAAAGGATGAAAAGAATAGACCAGAGACGAAATTTAATGAAAAATGGAAGCAGAACCATGTTTCATTGGTGTATGACAGGGAGGAGATGAAAATGCGCTGTACGGATTGTGCCGATGTTTACGGCGAAAAAATAAAAAACAAAAAGTGTCTTAGAAATACAAACACAAGTTTTTCTTTGATTTTGATCAATTTTATTTGGTCTGACAGATTTTGTTTCGGTCCGACAGATTTTCATGGTTTGTCAGACCGAATGTCTGGCAGTTTTTTTCAACTTTCGGGAAGTCTGATCTATACACATGCAGTATTACAATTAATACTTGTCATTGCACGTTGTTGATTTTTGTTTATTAACGTTTATATACTGATACATGGTGATTACGATGAACACACATTATAAGTCGTCTGCATGTTTACCGGAAGTAATGTACATGTTACATCAACAAATCTTGAAATGTTGTCTGTTTGTATCGGCTAATTTTGTACAAATATCTAAATTAAAACGCAGAAATAATAAACATCAATGCGAGAATGATGACACCGCAGAAATAAGATACGCAGAAATTTAAAACCTATTATTTAAACAAAAATCGCAGAATATTTAGCCCGCAGAAATAAGTACTTATACGGTACTATCTATCAGTTAAAACTGGTAAATTTACAACATTACTGTCCTTGTATTTGTTAAATGATGCAGCTTATGATAAATGATTTCCAGTGACAACATGTAGACATGTAATCATTAGCAACTTACCTTTTATTATTCGAGGTCTCATGTGCATATTTACATAAAAACTAAAACAGTTGTGAAAAGTTCTAGTAAATTGATAGGCTTAGTAAGTAGCCCCTATTTTCTTTTTAAAACTGTTTAAATTTTATTGATATTGAAACCATAAAGTTCATATATTCATAATTGAATACCCAATTCATCTTAAAATCATAGGGTATCGAGTTTCGGAATACTCAATTAAATGGAGCCAATACCCAATTCCAAGGGAAATGGTGGAGTTATACCCAATTCACTTTCAAAGCTTATCGGTTGCTCTGGTGATCCACGGTAAATATATCCCACAGCGCAAATTTCACTTGATCGGGTGAAGAGAGGAAAGTCACAACTGTCTCAAGGACGTGGCAGTGACAATCCACCCATGAAAAAATCGCGGGGATCGGCGGACTTTGGAAAAATTGATAAAGCTTTACTGTAGTTATCATGCGGAAACCATTTTTGTATTTTAGTCAATGTGACCTTGACCCAAGGGGGTCCAAAGCAATCCCAACTCAAGCCTTCATGTAAACTTGATTACAATATCTCATTTTCTTTTTTTGGTAACAGTGCCCTTGACCCCAATGGGTCCAAAAGCAATCCCACCTAGGGTTTCCACATAAGGTTGCTATATACCAAGTCTTATTACAATAACTCATTCTTAACTCCTGTTAATGTCCGAAAACTATTTTTCTATTTTTAGTATTTGACCCAGAGGGTCAAAAAGCAAACTTAACAGGGTTTCCACATAAAAATATAAAGTCTGATTACATTAACTCATTCCAAACTCTAGTTATCGCCAGAAAACCATGAAGTAGTGGACTAACCAAGCCACAAACTGACTCCTATATATCCCCTTAAACTTTGTTTGTTGGGGGTATACTAAACTGAACTTTTTTCCTACAATAAAATTTGAAATAGAACTTTACCCCTGGAACAGGTGGAAGATGAAAGCTAGATGTGCTATTTTGACTGTTTTCATCTTTCAAAATGGTTGCTGGAGTAAAATTTTCAGTGTTGCTTGCACAGCTATCTGTGCTGTTCTGAGATAAAAGTTCCACTCCCATATCTTGCAATATGTCCTTTGTCCGCTCTGTTGTCAAAGCCCAGTTCATTTTTGTGTGGGACTGATTACATGCTTCCGGCAGGCTAGATGCTTTCCTTTTTCTGAAATTTTTTTTAAAATTGAATTACAATTTGTTTTCAGCACAAGGGTACTAAATGTACTTTGTAAAATTTAAAGAAAAATAGCTTGTGCAATGCACTTCGGGTTATTGAAAGAAGCATGCATACCAAGTTTGAAGTCAATCCGACTTAAAGTGACTGAGTTATGCTCCAAACAAGCATTAGGGGACGGTCGGTCTATTTACCCCAAGACACCCCAAGACAACCCCCAAGACACCCCAAGACACCCCTAGACTACCCCAAGACCACGCCAAGACTACCCAAGACTACGTCAAGACACCCCAAGACAACATCAAGACACCCCAAGACACTTACTGACATGTAAATTCGTCTTAAATTTACATTTTTTACGGGAGGTAACTATGCGATTTCACATTTACACATTGAATCTCTCTTCATTTATTTCCATATATTTTTTAATGTAAGATTATAAATGTATATATTCTTTTCTGTGCAAAATATTTTACAACAATGAAATAATGGCAATGTTGCGGGATTTGGGTGTAGTGCAAGTTTTAGTTCTGCGACAATGTCATTTTATGAGTGACACATTTTTGATGCATGATTATTAAATTGATAATATTCTGTTTCATAATATTGATTTTTTTATTTCATCTGCCCTTCATTTCATTAGATTAACAGATTAACATAGTCTTTAAGGGTGTAACGGTTTACCGGTATACCGATATATTGCAATATGAAAAAATAAATTTCGTACCGCGGTACGATCTTTTGAAAACCGGTATTTTATAAAAATCATAATTTTCAATTAATTGCCTTCTAATTTTGTACAAATTTCACATAAAATCTTTAATTGGCGAATTTTGTTGGCGCCAACGTAAGATAAAAGTATCCAACAACTAGTACACTTAAAAGTCAATAAGCGGCCGCATAATTTACATAAGCGGCCCAGATGTGAAAGGTCACACGCGACTAGTTTTGTTTATCAAATTGTGTGACACTTTACTTTCTATTTATTCCTTACATTTTTATTAAGTTTCTACTAAAAATATATACATCAGGGCCTTCCCCAGGCCAATTTAGCGCCTCGGCACCGGGGCGCTTGTTTTTCCGTTAACGGATCACAGGGGCGCTTGGAATTTGGCTTGCATGTTGATCTTAGCGCCGGGGCGCTTGCATTTTGACTGCAGGAGAAACTTCTTATCAACGTAATATAGCGCGTGCTACATTGTCGTATTGCGTCATCGATCAATTAATCTTGTGTTATGACAGGATGTGTCCGCTAATAATGCACAGTATTTGTTGATGTAATTAAAGAGCAATCTGTTTTCGAAGAACTTAGCAATTAATTGCTTTTGATTGAAATCAATTATCAGATCAACGGTGATTACGGATTATGGATAATTTATGTTGCAATAAGCGTGTGTTTTATTGGTTCATGGGAGGTGCTAAATGCGATGTGATTTAGGTAAGATTGTTTTGTTGTTTCAATAAATATATAAATTTGAGTACTTGAGGACAACTTCATTCTCAAAAAGTTTTTAAAGAGTCTGTTTCGTAACTTATAATAACTTTTGAAACAAGAGCTGTCAGAAGGACAGCGCGCTCGACTTTTTTAGTGCTTGCCTATAAAACAAAACTTTGACAGTTAAGGGCACACAAGACTTTAACTAGGAATTTCTAAGTACAAATCAAGAAACATTTTCACAGAGTTATCTTCTCTTGCTTACAGATAGGTCTCATGATGGCACATAAGAACTCCAACTTCCAAAGTAATATCTCAAATGGTTAAGTCAACAAGTGGACAAGAATGAAAATCTTAACTGAGTTTCTAAGTCAAAAAGGGCCATAATTCAAATAAAATCCTTAACAGAATTACCTTCTCCTGCCCATGTTTTGGGACCATGATGGTAAACAAGTATTCCAACTTTCAAATTAATATCTCAAACAGTTCAGTCAAAAAGTGGACTGGTACTAAAAACTTAACCAAGATTCTAAGTCGATAAAAGGCCTTAATTTTTAAAACAAATCCTTGACAGAGTTACCTTCTCTTGCGTACAGATGGGGGTAATGATGTGAAATAGCATTAAAAGTTTCAAAGCAATATCTCAAAGGGTTAAGGCAATAAGTGGATTTTACCCATATTCAATGTATTTTCTAAGTCAAAAAGGGGCATAATTCTGTCAAAAACCTTGACAGAGTTATGTCCTCTTGTCTGTTGATGAAGGTCGTGATGGTAAACAAGTATGGTCAGTTTCAAAGCAATACCTCCAATGGTTTTGAAATAAAGTGAGGTGGTACAAAAAACTTAACCAAGCTCAATACACTTTCTAAGTCAAAAAAGGGCCATAATTCTGTCAAAAACCTTGACAGAGTTATGTACTCTTGTCTGTAGATGGAGGTTATGATGGTGAACAAGTATGGTAAGTTTCAAAGCCATACTTGTAATACTTCTGAAATAAAGTGGGGTGGTACGAAAAACTTAACCAAGGTGTGACGCCAACGCTAACGCCGACGCCGACGCCGGGGCGAGTAGGATAGCTCCCCTTTTCATAGAAAAGTCGAGCTAAAAATGTCTGGCGCTAAGAAAAGGCCTGCATCAGGATCGATTACTCATCATTAGCATTACGCATTTTTTTAGTAAGACGAGTGAAAATCAAACGGAGTGTAGAGACACTTTAATTATGGGATGTACAAGTCCCCCTCCTAAAAAAAATGAGAAAAGAGAGATGCACTGGTTTTGATTTAAAGTGGAAATCGGAATTTCCTTGGGTTAAAGAGGTTGACGGAGGTACATAATGAATTTTGTTTTGTTCAAATAGTTAGTTAAAATTTCATTTAACTTTCATTTAACACAGTACTATGTGTTTAATATTTTACTTTCTCTTTCTACTATTTTTTTTTGTGGCATATCTGCATAAAAAATGTTGCACTTGCAAAACTATTTTTTTTAAACATTTATTCTTGAATGTTTGCTGTAGTTTAATGCCTTCTTTAATAGATTTAGTTCATTTAAACTTGTCTTTTTCACAAAGTAAACATTTAAAAAGCTGAAAACAGTTTTAAATTATCCGTTTGTTTGATATCTTCAGGCCGGGGATGCTATTTACACTACTGTAAAATCACTTGTGACTGGTACACTGTCCGTTCTGCGGTATCTGCAGACAATGCCATGGGAGGCCTACCAGAGTGCAGTGCAGAGGGTAGAGGACCTTCAGGCCAAAGGGTTCAACATCAAGCCTCCTGCTGAACAAGAGACTGTCAACTTTAGAGAGAAGGTAAATTAAATTTTGCTTAATCTAAAATTTTATTTACATAGAGAATGCAGAAGTTTCCCTATATGTTGTTATCAAGTTTCCTAAGCTGAAATGAACAAGGTGTAATTTAACAATATATTTTTAAACATGACATTGTATTATTTTAGGTGTTCAATCCATTTATGGAAAACATTGTTAATAATTAAAGGGAGTAGTTTGTAACTTCATTAAATTTTACAAGATAAAAATTGTATTAAAGATGCTGGCTGAGCACTTTGGACTTGTGGTTGACAAGACCCTTCATGAGTGGTGCCAAGTTAGGGAATCCATTGCTGACAGTGGGCTTGCAGCAGACAAGGCCATGGAGTGGGTTACCACAAATTTGAACATCAGCCACACCAACCTCTTCAAACTTGCTGCTGTGGGGCTGTTGATCCCAACATCAACATCAGGTGAGAATAATAATAACTACAAATATAAATCAAATCATACAAACTATTCAGTCACAAAAATTCAAATATTAAACAAAACAAAAATAAAACAATTACTAACTTTTTGCAATGTAAACAACATTACTCTTTTTTTTTTGTTTTTATTTTGATTCATGAAAGAATTTTTTTACAGACTGTGAGCGTGGATTTTCCACCCTCAAGAGGGTAAAAACAACACACAGGGCATCTTTGAGCCCACCTGTTCTCAACCCCATCCTTCCTGTTGGGATGTTAGGACCACCAATAGAAAAGGTCGATATCAACTCCATGGTGAAAATTTGGCACAAGGAGAAACCAAGGCGTAGCCAGCTCTAGGCAGTCATAATTAATTGATATAATGGCTTATAATATTATTGTTTTAAATTTTTGTGCGATATATATTTTTCTGTTAAAGTTATTTGAAAAGACAATAAAATATGTTAATACTGAACACCTTTTGCTTGACTTAACTCACATTAAATATGCACCAAAATACACCATTCCTTTGTAAGGTTTCAAAAAATTTTCGACATTCCCCCCTCCCACACCCACCCCCTCCAAGTTGCGCTTACATAAATTTCTGGGGAAGGCCCTGATACATATAATAATAATATATGAATGTTACTCCATCTTTACATCAAAACATATACACGACAATACGTATTGCAATATATTGCAATACGCTTCAGCAAAATGGCAATATATTGCAATACGGTTTTTGCTGTATTGTTACACCCCTAATAGTCTTGTTGTTTCAGTAAAGTGAATTTTAATCAAAATATTTTTTTTATATTAAAGAGCATATGAATAATTTTTTTAGTGATGAAAGATCGAAAGTCAGTATATAATAACAGTTGTCGTATATAATAACACTTTCCCAATATACACAATATATTTAAGTTTCTTGGAGTGTCTTGGGGTAGTCATGGGACTAAAAATGTGTATTTTTCTGTCCCAGAGTAGTCTTGGGTTGTCTTTGGGTATCTTGGGGTGTCTTGGGGTAAATAGACCGGCCCATTAGGGGATGCTGACAATGACGCCGACACCACCGACGCCACCGCCAACAAAAGTAACCCCTATATGTCGCCTTTTCAAGGCGACACAAAAATCATGATTAAATCCTCTCATTTAATTAAATTCCTTGTACAGCCGATAAACAAATGGCCGCCATAATCTGATTGGCTAATTCAAGCGTTTAAATGAGTCAGAAGTTTCTAACGGAATATTTTTTAACGAAATAATTGCCCATGCACCCTCAGGGTGTTCGAATATAAAATTTGGAATCAATCTGTAAAGCACTTTACTTAAACAGTATGGCCGATAGGCAAAAATAGATTGATATTTATATTTTATTTTTAATTGATAAGTACATTGTTTGAGAGTTTTTGTTTAATGATTGAGCATGAAATTGAAAGAAAAGAAGATAAGCTTTTGAATAAAGCTTGAAAGGCAAGACAATAGACATTTTTTGAAATTTTTATGATGCTATGCATTTTTGAGCAATAAATATTAGACGTTAGGCTTGACTGACATAAACTATAACAAGCCTGTAACGTCCAGTGATTAATCTAGATGTGCGTCTTGCGTAAAATACGCATAAAAATTGAAAAAGACGCACAGTTTCAAAATATGTGCGTTCAGTTTGACGCATGCAAATCTGGTAGTTTATAATCCAAAATATCACGGTAAGTGATTTCTATGTACCGTTTGATTACTTTAATTTCATCAGTTGAATAATTTATCAATTTCTTCAGTTGAATAATTAAATAATATTATATCCGATGATTACAGGACTGGTGCAAGACTCATCCCCCATTTGCTTAAAACATTAAATCCCAAGCAATTGTTGCTTGTGATCAGTAACCGCCCATTATCAGCATAAGCCAATTAGAGCGTCCCTTTTCCATGAGAGCGAATCGCCTACAATGGTGAAATATTAAACGAAGTTGAGGCAGAGATCTGCCTGCGCCATTGGCGCTAAAAAATGAGAATGGCACAGGAAAATCATCAGCAAAGGGCCAAGGGCGCATCTAAAATCTGTGCCAGACTTATATCGTATATTATTTAGTCATCCAGACAAAACTGGTACTAACAGCAACAGGTTACCCATTCCCCTGTAATTACGCATATTCCCTATAGCATTTTTCCAAGTTATCTACTTACCTAATCCCTTTCCCACACAGATACACATTTCTACTACCGCATTTCTACATCCAATAAAGCAAACAAAAAATCATAAATCTACTTAATATTTAAAATAATTATCGGTAACTGAAAAAAAGAGTTACTATTTTAAACAAGAGCACCGCTAGGCGGAGCATTATATGCCCGAAAGTGTTTTTTTTTTTTAATAAGGATGAAGCATTTATAAGACATGGGAATTAGCTGTTCATCCTATAAAATTTTACAGCTGTAGGTTGATTAATACTTAAGTTATCAATAATGACCTTAACCTTTGACCTTTTGACCCCAAAATCAATAGGGGTCTTCTACCTTATATGGACAATCATCCTGAAAAGTTTGAATATTGTTGGCCACTTGGAACTTTAATTATGCTCTAGAAACTGTTTTCAGTATTAAGGTAAAAGTGACATTGACCTTTGACCTTGTGACCCCAAAATCAATAGGGGTCTTCTACCCAATATGGACAATCATCCTACGAAGTTTGAATATTGTGGCCCAAATGGAACTTACTTTATGCCCCGGAAACTGTTTTTGGTTTTAAGGTAATTGTGACCTTGACCTTTGACCTAGTGACCCCAAAATCAATAGGAGTCTTCTGCCCAATATGGACAATCATCCTATGAAGTTTGAATATTGTGGGCCAAATGGAACTTAAGTTATGCTCCAGAAACTGTTTTCAGTTTATAGGATATAGTGACCTTGACCCTTGACCTTTTGACCCCAAAATCAATGGGGGTCTTCTACCTAATATGGACAATCATCCTATGAAGTTTGAACACTGTGGGCCAAATGGAACTTAAGTTATGCTCTGGAAACTGTTTCCAGTATCAATGTAATAGTGACCTTGACATTTGACCTTGTGACCCCAAAATCAATAGGGGTTTTCTTCCAAATATGGACAATCATCCTATGAAGTTTGAACACTGTGGGTCAATTGGAACTTAAGTTATGCTCCGGAAACTGTTTTCAGTATCAAGGTAATAGTGACCTTGACCTTTGACCTTGTGACCCCAAAATCAATAGGGGTCTTTTGCCCAATATGGACAATCATCCTATGAAGTTTGAACATTGTGGGTCAAATGGAACTTAAGTTATGCTCCGGAAACTGTTTTCAGTTTTAAGGTCATAGTGACCTTGACCTTTGACCTTTTGACCCCAAAATCAATAGGGGTCTTTTACCCACTATGGACAATCATCCTATGAAGTTTGAACATTGTGGGTCATTTGGAACTTAAGTTATGCTCCGGAAACTGTTTTCTGTATCAAGGTAATAGCGACCTTGACCTTTGACCTTGTGACCCCAAAATCAATAGGGGTCTTCTACCTTATATGGACAATCATCCTATGAAGTTTGATTATTGTTGGTCGAATGGAACTTAAGTTATGCTCCGGAAACTGTTTTCAGTTTTAAGGTCATAGTGACCTTGACCTTTGACCTTTTGACCCCAAAATCAATAGGGGTCTTCTACCCAATATGGACAATCATCCTATGAAGTTTGAACATTGTGGGCCAAATGGAACTTAAGTTATGCTCCGGAAACCAAATTGCTAACGGACGGACGGACGGACGGACAGACAGACAGACAGACAGACGGACGCCAGGGGGTATAACATAATATGCCCTTTCGGGCATATAAAAATGCTGTAAGTTTCAGTATAATCTGACAGGTGTGCAAATTGATTTCCCCTAAGGTCACTCAAGTTCACACAAGCTTTGGCTGATGGAGTGTAAAACAAGATGTCTATTTCATCATCAGAATATTTGACAGGGTGATTAACCAATCAGGGAAACATTGTGCATGACTTTTTCATGATCAAAAGGTCTGTCTGTGTATGCATCAGGGCTCATCCTGGGGGGAAATTTTAGGGAGAAGTGACTTCCTCGCGAAAATTAGGGAGAAGGGAAACAACCCAATGTGTATGCATTAACATGCATGGCTATACATCCTTTAATTATAATATAAACACAATTAACATCACTTATAATATTTCTCCAGTTTATTAATTAAAAGTAGATTAATTAATAGTAGTATTAATGAAAAGTAGATTAATTAGTAGTAGATCTGGCAATGGCATCTAAATGTTCTTGAGCTGCAAATATGAATATAAACTAGAAATGTGTCATCATGCCACGGATGCCCCCGCATGCAGCCAAAATTTCAGATGTTATAATATTTAGTTCCAAATTTGTTTGCACAAATTATTGTTTTCATTTTAAGTTCAAAGCCCTTAAAACTTTTCAATGTTAACACAAACCATTTCCATACAATGTTCAAGGCACTGAAATTATTCAGTCTTAACCTTTTGAAAATAGCATATTTCATATTTGTAGCCAAAATAATGGCTACATATATTTCCACAAAAGTATGAGTGCTGAAACTGAAAGTTCAAAATTTTTCCAATATTCAAGAAAGATAAGTTTGTCGAAAATCATTGAACCACGACCAAATTCAAACTTAAACTGCTTATTCCTAAGATGTATCTATATTATTTTCAGTGAAAGGGACATAACTCTGCCAAAAAAATCATCGAACCATGACCAAATTCCAACTTGACCTGCCCATTCCTTTGACATATTCATATGTCAAATTTGAGTTGAATATGTAACACTGTTGGGTAGATAATGAACAGAAACTGTAAATTTCATATTAATTTCAAAGTGAAAGGGGCATTACTCTGCCAAAAATCATTGAACAATGAACAAATTAGAACTGGGCCTGGGCATTCTAAAAACATATCCATATGTCAAATTTGAGTTGAATGTGTTGTACTGTTGAGGATATAATAAACAGAAACTGAAAATTTCATAATATTTTCAAAGTAAAAGGAGCATAACTCTGCCAAAATCATCGAACCATGACCAAATTCAAACTTAACCTGTATTTTCTCATGACATATCCATATGTCAAATTTGAGTTGAAAATGTTGTACCGTTGGGGAGATAATGAACGGAAACTGAAAATTTCATATTATTTTTAAGTAAAAGGGGCATTACTCTGCCAAAAATCATCGAACCATGACAAAATTCGAACTTGACCTGTATTTTCTCATGACATATCCATATGTCAAATTTGAGTTGAATGTGTTGTACTGTTGTGGAGATAATGAACGGAAACTCAAAATTTCATATTATTTTCAAAGTAAAAGGGGCATAACTCTGCCAAAAATCATCGAACCATGACCAAATTCGGACTTGACCTGTATTTTCTCATGACATATCAATATGTCAAATTTGAGTTGAATATTTTGTACCGTTGGGGAGATAATGAACGGAAACTGAAAATTTCATATTATTTTCAAAGTAAAAGGGGCATAACTCTACCAAAAATCATCGAACCATGACCAAATTCGAACTTGACCTGTATTGTTTCATGACATATCCATGTGTCAAATTTGAGTTGAATGTGTTGTACGGTTGGGGAGATAATGAACGGAAACTGAAAATTTCATATTATTTTCAAAGTAAAAGGGGCATAACTCTGCCAAAAATCATCGAACCATGACCAAATTCGAACTTGACCTGTATTTTCTCATGACATATCCATATGTCAAATTTGAGTTGAATATGTGCAACCGTTACTAAGATGATGAACGGAAACTGATGATGACGGAATGACAGAATGACGGAAGGACGGAATGACGGAATGACGGAAGGACGGAATGACGGAAGGACGGAAGGACGGAACAGGGTAACACTATATGCCCCGGCCATTACATGGCGGGGGCATAAAAATTATTTTTGATAATTCTATTGATCAGCTATTTATAAGCTTTCTCTAAATATGTGTTTATATATTTTCATTTACATTTGTTGATAATAATGTGTAAGAAAAGATGTGATGATAAAATCAATTTCATATTTTTTCTTTCCTCACTTTTATTAGAAGCTGAAGTCACTTGGATATTGATTAATAAACTCTGTTCTTTTCTGTTCTGGTAACAGAAATTTTTTTGAAAGTCCTGAATGTTGTAATGTCAGATTTATATGCATATAATTATGCTTATAAAACAATTTTCAAACATCAAAGAATATTTAAAATATGTACTACAAACATTTGTGCACATTATATTTGATCACTAAAATTACATACATTCATTTCTTATTGAAAACTTTGACTGAGAAATTGTAGAAAATTAATTTCTAATTACCTCCCTTTATTTTCATGAAATGTTAAATTCGGTAATATCTTTATAAATAATGCTTTTTAAAATTTACAATATTGATAAATCTTAATCTGAGCGTCATATTTACGACATTAAAACAAATATGTATATTGAAACAATAAGAACTCTTCTTCTTGACAAATTTTGTTGTTATATACGTTACATGATATACGGATGTACGACCGATATGTAGTTTAGCCGGGATGTCTTGCCCACGTGCCTAAACTGTGTCAATTTGGCATTTCTACAAAGAGAACAATGCCAAACACCACCCTGGCTACAACATACCAATCGCAAGATTTTTGCGAAATGGTTTTCTTAAATTTTCGCGTAGGTGTATCAGAATCAGTAACTTTCTTTTACTGCTAGGTTTAGGCATTTCGCCCGGTAGCCATGACGTGAGCAACATAACAATTTTACAGTAAAAATTTTATGTTAACAGACTGAAATCATTCAAAACTATGATTAAGTTTTTAATCCGGTCGCTGATCATTAATGAAATTGATTATTTTTAATTGACTAACAGTTTTGTGATAGCCATGAAAAATCCATTGCACATCGCCTTTACTCGAGTTAAAAACCCACCATCGAAGTGCATCGTGCATATCAATTGGGGAAGATTGCATGTGTTTAGATAATCGGGGAAAAAACAATGTATAATTATCGCCAAATCCCTTATTAAACTCGCAAAACTATTACACAATTATACCGTTTCGCGTAGGTGTATCAGAATCAGTAACTTTCTTTTACTGCTAGGTTTAGGCATTTCGCCCGGTAGCCATGACGTGAGCAACATAACAATTTTACAGTAAAAATTTTATGTTAACAGACTGAAATCATTCAAAACTATGATTAAGTTTTTAATCCGGTCGCTGATCATTAATGAAATTGATTATTTTTAATTGACTAACAGTTTTGTGATAGCCATGAAAAATCCATTGCACATCGCCTTTACTCGAGTTAAAAACCCACCATCGAAGTGCATCGTGCATATCAATTGGGGAAGATTGCATGTGTTTAGATAATCGGGGAAAAAACAATGTATAATTATCGCCAAATCCCTTATTAAACTCGCAAAACTATTACACAATTATACCGTTTCGGGCCGATGCTCTCATTATTTACTGTTTAGAGTAGGCGGTCTATCGCTTCGCTTACAGGTAGAAGGGTAGTATAAAGCGACGCTCTGATTGGATAATGATAATTAGCGGTCATCATATGTGACAAGCTCAGCGATTTTTGGCCCAAATGTGATATTTGGGCGAAAATGAGTTATGACTAGTTTGTGGTAGAACAACATCTGCTGAATAGCTGGAAACAATTATTTTTAAAAAATACTTGATATTTTATGAAATATTCGAATTTGTATAACATCACCATAACAACAAAAATTACATTTTTTACTTTTATTGGTATATGCAAATTATAAATAATTCCATTGTTATACACAATAAAATAAAATAAAAAATTAAGTGATCATTCATCTTAGTGTAATATATGTAATATCTTGATATAAAAACAATCGTTTGTTTTCAAAAAAATCGGTTGCCATGGCAACAAAAATATAAAAAAATCATCAAATGCAATATTTTTGCACTTAATATGATTAATTCATCACCAAATTAATGCATATATTATATTAAAAGACAACATTATTAAAGACTTTTCAGAAAATAAAAAAGATTTTTCATTTTACCCTTTAATAGTTATTGATATTAACTTCAAACATAAGAATTAAATTCTCAGAATTACAGTAACTTTTCCATGATTAAGGTTAATATCATAACTTAAGTTAGTCAACTTTAAAATGCACATCTATAACATGATAGCATATACAATATGAATCCAATGCAAAACAAATATTCTTCAATGCACTGATTGCAAAAACGGTGTATTTTGGTTGCCATGGTACCAAAAAATGCAAAAATAACTGAATGATTTAAAATAATTGCATTTTATAAAAAAATATTCCTTTTCACAATAACTTCAAAAGTCTCAGAATTTTAACCAAAAAAATAAATAGAAAGGGCTTGCACTAGTTATGTTCCTGACTAAATTTTCAGTTACAGATATTGACAGTGTAATCATATTCTGATCAGTGTGTTTTAAATTGTATGATATGAATAACATATTAGTATATTTTTAAATTGAAATAATTTCAATTAATTTAAAACAATTACAATAACAGATTCTAGCAATCACATGGGAAGTCACATATGAGAGTTCACTTATGTCCTTGAATTATAGTCTTGCAACCCCATGTTGTGGGTTTGACCCAAACAGGGTAATAGCAACTATGTCTCCTCATATGTCTTCAGTTTTTGTAAGCATAAAGTGATTCATATATAAAACTTGTTTCACAATTAAGTAAAAATACTGTAACACCTGCCACTGTAGTATTCAGCTTTTTCAGGGATACTTCTAAAGACAAATTCTATGAGAATGTAATTCACTTTTGGTATACTGTCAAACATAGACAAGTCATTGACTTCTCACATGCCATCCTGAAATAACAAAAGCCTGAATAAGTATAAATGAAACAATAAAGTGTATATGATGATTTAACTACAATATAGTGTATATGATATTTGACTGAACAGAAATGAACTATAAGTAAATTGTTGTATAGTGTTGCACAGCTATTGGGTTCATATAATGTCTTGTTCATCATGTAAGGTCTTGTGTAATATATAACAGTCTATATTATCATGTACAAGTGGCAGTAACATTCATCTTGAACATGACTGAAATAATCTAAATCTACATATGTGCATGTATTGTGGTTGGAACACCACACTCTTTATTTCAAAAGTAAAGAGAATGTGGAATATTGCATAAATATACATGCTTACCCAATTGAAGTGTTTTTTATCTTGACCAATACAGTACCGTTGATACAAGTGATTGTCTTTTTTACTCCATAACCCTGGTGCTCAATAGGGCATAGAGCTATGTCACACATTGTGCCTCCATTCCAACAATAGATTAGTGTATTCATCAGCAAATAGGTGAACTATCTATGTCTTCTGAAAATTATATATATATACTTTAAGAGCTTAGCATTATTGACAGAGTATTTGCATAAAACAATACAGCATTATTTTTAAATATAAACTTAAAATTTAGTTTATGTTACTGTACAGAGTTATGTAATTTTAAAACAATATATTTAAGATCTCACCTGACTTCATATATAAAATGCTAAATTGCAAATAAGTTACATTACTTTCAACTGCATTTCAGGAAATTTATCAATATCATTATTTGATAAAAAGGGTTGAGAATGGTCAGTTTATGTTTGTTTACATATGTATACAAAGATTACATTCATAGTAAATCATTTGATCTTTAAACCAAGTATCAAAACACTTACAAGTACATTTCCTTGAAGACTATGGCTCCAACATGCTGGATAATCATATTATCTACTTCAAAACTTTGATGAACTATGTTGAAGATCTTAAATGTATGTTCAATTGGCTGTCAGACCTAAAACAACAACACAAAATATTTCATCAGCAAAAAGTGCTGGCTCATAAATGTTAAAAATATCCTGGTAGCAGGGCTTCTGTTATTAAAGTTTGGGAATCATTTACACCTTGATTTTGGCTTCCAAAATGTAATGCTTTTCATTCTTTACCTACAAAGTGACTTCCAATTACATACAGTTTGCAGTCTTTGACTGCCAATGTTTGGAATTTAATGGAAACCCTGCTGGTAGAATATATGCTATGTGGTATTAGTAATGTGAATATAATATGATTTATTGTAGATACTACCAAAGACAAAGGGCTAATAAAAATAAATGCATTTTAATATTTATCTATGGTCACCTCTTCAATCACAGTACCAGATATATTTATTGTATTTCAAAAGCAGCATGCAGTACAGGGATAACATTTCCTTTACTAAATTGATCTTGAATTGTAATAGAAATTCATTTGTCAATAATTACAATACTGTACTGAAGCCTTGTCATATATTTCCTTTTTTAGAAATATTTTATACAGTATAAATCTACTTGATGTAGATCTATGTCAAGCTCATTCATTGTAAACAAATTGCAAAATATGTTATGTGTCCAGTTACATTTTTTGTCATAGTGATGTGTAAACAAAAATGAAGTGCCAACTTTTGTTTTCTTTTTTCTTTTATTGCAGCCTTGACTTCAATTTATTTTGTAATGTAATCAATGTCTAATTTAGAAAAAAGTTAACAATAACTTTCTATAAAGACCATGACAAATACGAAATCGAGTGCAATACTGTAAACAATGTGTCATGACCTGACCTAGATGCCGGCCATGTTTTTTTTATATAAACCAGTTCAAGTGTCATGGTCCCATTTATCTTATTGTTTAAAGTAAAAATACGATGGATATTCATATTCAACATATCAGAAAAAAAATCATGAACAGAAAAAGCATAAATAATAAAAGATGCACTTACCTTTATATTTATTTAAACCTCCAAATATGCAGTAACATGACGTAAAAGGTACAGTAGTGAATCTACATGCGTTTACTCGCCGACTTGACTCCTAAGTTTACACAGTGTATTTATTCTAAATATAGATTTTTGGGAAATGTTTATCGTGGAAGCTGAGAAGGGCTGTTCAAAAAGTATTTTTTGAGTTCTTTCTAGTTTATTTTATTCTTTCAACTCTCAAAGATACTCTGTTTTGAAGGGAAACCCTAAAAATTAAGACATGAAAACTCGCGTGACTTTACAAGCGTTTTTCTCACAATGATTAAAAACTCAATTGGGCCAAAAATCGCTGAGCGCGTCACATATGGGCGGATACAATCTCTGCTCTTTACATCGCTAAGTAATTACTATTTGGGAATTAAGATTTTATCGGCGATGTTGACTTCTCTTTGATCAATCGGAAGAGCGAAATTGGAATATACACGGCGAAGTTTTCGCCTGAATCGCCCTTCCGGATGAGCCCTGTGCATTCTACACAGAGGCATACAAGGAGCAATAAAAGTCGTCAGTATACAGTGTGACAGGGACATTTTGTGCAAATTACGAACAATTAAAATGGATAATGCACAGTATTAGACATAAGTAGTAAGAAAACAAATTATGCAAATTAGATTTTTGAGCAGTCAGTAAAAAATGTTTTGCGTGCAATTAATATTAGTACATGTACCAAAAATAACTTTTTTATACACTAATTTAATTACTTAATCCCTTGTTATAAAAAACATGCAAATCATGTCAAGGATCTGCTATTAAAAAAAAAATTTCTGCTAAGACGCATTTATTTTGCTACATGACTCATTGATTTTGCTACAGGACTCATTGTTTTCAAACATGTGCGTCATCCGAAGCATTGTAAGGAATTTCTAGATTAATCACTGAACGTCTAATATATTGGACTATGACGTGGTGGGCTTTCTTAAGAGATTCTTATTTTCTCTATTTTAAGTGTCTTTATTTATTGTTACATCTTGAAAAAAGAGCATTTATCTAAATAGTAAAATTAAGAGATCGAAAGATCTATAATGGATTATTAATTAAGGATTATTTAAAGTGTCTTAATAGTTGTGTGCCATCAATCAATCAATATACTAAAATTTTTAACGATTTTAACTATACTAATTCCTTGAATACTTTAATTAAACTGAAATAAAAAAGGGCCGAAACGTCTCGCGAAAAGGGCCGAAACGTCTAGAGGCCAGTTTTATGCACAGGGGCCGATTTGGTTTGGGGCCGAAACGTCCTGTCTACAGATACTTGGGGTTTGGAGCTCAAAACGCCTTTAAAATCCAAATAAAATGCATATTTGTCAATCCCAGCACATGTACTGATCATATATATAAAAAAATCTTAATATATGCCGTTTTGAAAAAAATCATATTTCAACAACTATAATAATACACAAGATAAAAATGTTCGCCGGAAAAAATCCGCACCCTACCGTCATAATCACCATGTATTTTATTCCATTTCCAATATTTTCACATAATTCTTTGGTCCATCGACACAGAAGATATAATTCTTCACGATGATGGTCAATTTTAAACTTCAACGGTAATACAAACAACGCAACAGCCGAAATAAACATCAATATTATCGCCGTTTTTTTCAACGACAAAATCTTTCGATAAATTCAATGGACCAGACGGCTATGAACGAAGCTATCCGATTATGTGGTTCCCAAACTTAAAAAGCGCTGCGCATTTTGCACACGGCAAAGCTGGGGCCACATAATCGGATAGCTTCGTTCATAGCCGTCTGGTCCATTGAATTTATCGAAAGATTTTGTCGTTGAAAAAAACGGCGATAATATTGATGTTTATTTCGGCTGTTGCGTTGTTTGTATTACCGTTGAAGTTTAAAATTGACCATCATCGTGAAGAATTATATCTTCTGTGTCGATGGACCAAAGGATTATGTGAAAATATTGGAAATGGAATAAAATACATGGTGATTATGACGGTAGGGGTGCGGATTTTTTCCGGCGAACATTTTTATCTTGTGTATTATTATAGTTGTTGAAATATGATTTTTTTTCAAAACGGCATATATTAAGATTTTTTTATATATATGATCAGTACATGTGCTGGGATTGACAAATATGCATTTTATTTGGATTTTAAAGGCGTTTTGAGCTCCAAACCCCAAGTGTCTGTGGTCCTGTCCCCAAAATAATTTATCGTGTTCATCTAGATCTAGATCTACTCAAAACTGAATTTAAAATGATTGATATAAAACTCAGTTTTTAAAAGTAACCTTGACACTGATATTTCATTTTCTTTTTGGTCACTGCAAGAAGCTTTTCTTTGGACCCGCTTTTTTGGCATCTTTAATATGGAAAATTTAGCGCCCACGGACGACCCGGAAGTGGGTTTGCCTAAAATACGAAAGTGAGATTTTTGACGAAAAAGAGCGAAAGTGAGCGAAAGTGACTTTTAAAATATTAATTGTAACGTTTTAATATACTTTTACAATAAAATTGCAGTTTTTAGACGTATATTATTAGAAATTACTTATATTTATTATAAAAAAAATAATCATTCAAAGAAATGTGGACAAGAAAGTAATAACAAAAGAACTATATTTATTCGGTTTTTATTTGCATAATTTATATACACAAATTCTTATATCTTCCTTTCGCTTACATTGAAAAATACGAAAGTGACTTATACAATATAAAATATACCGTTTAAATTGAAATTATTTTTACTTTTATTGCACAAAGTGGACGTATAATATCAGAAAATGATAATATTTACTTTCAAAGATAATCATTATGATGATTAAATCGCCATTTATTTTGCATAATCTATATACACAAGTTATATACAGCTAGAGATCTTCCTTTCCCTCGCATTGAAAAATACGAAAGTGGCTTACAAAATATCAAATATACTGTTTAAATTGAATGTATTACTAAAATTGCAATTAATTTGTAGACATACAATATCAGAAGTCAATTATATTTATTTTTAAAAATAATCATAATGATGATTAAACCGCCTTAATTTGCATTACACAAGTTAAAAGATCTTCGATCCTTTCCCTCACATTGAAAAATACGGAATTGACTTCAAAAATGTCAAATATAGCGCTGAAAGACGCATGTTTTCAGAAATGAATAAAATATATTAAAAAAATCATTATGATGATTTAATATCCATGTATTTTCATAATTGCTGTATACCAGTTCTGATATCTTACTTTTTCCCACATTGAACAATACGAAGGTGACTTAATCAGACGAAAGTCAATGTCAATATTCACGATATTATTGTTTTTTATAATAAAAAAATAAATGAGTCATTTTCATGCTTATTCATGTTTTCATGGTGATTGACCTATAACTGATGATGAAAATGACTAGCACAAAATATAAAAAAAAAAATCCTAACTTATAAAAAGATTGAACTCTACCGATATATATAGTACGATATCTATAGAAAATTCCGTGGATTACTTATAAATTTCCTTTTTTCATACTGAAATATTATTTTAACAATGATGGGAAATTCCAAATTATTTTTCAAATTAACATGTACATTGCTCATCTACACCTGGATGAGCATAATAACTGCCACTTTAATCCGTGCAAGATATCTATGGTGGTGCAGAAGAAAGGTTAATTCAATTGTCCACTCAATAAACAACCGGGCAAGTGTCATCAGTTACATACCTATGATTGGATTATAATAATACTTTAGTGTAATTAATCGCTATATTTTATATTTTGAAGTCACTTTCGTATTTTTTTCAATCTGAGCTGAACTTGTGTATAAAAATAATGCAAATAAATAGCGATTAAATCATCATAATGATTATTTTAAAGAATAGGTATCATCAAGTTCTGATAATATACATCTACAAATTGTAATTTTAGTAAAAATTTCAATTAAAAAAGAATATTTAATATTTTATAAGTCACTTTCGTATTTTTCAATGTGAGCGAAAGGAAGATATAAGAACTTGTGTATAGAAATTATGCAAATAAGTAGCGATTAAATCATCATTATGATTATTTCTGTTAATAAATATAATTATTTTCTAATAATATACGTCTACAAACTGCAAGTTTGTTTTAAAAGTCTATTAAAATGTTATAATTACTATTTTAAAAGTCACTTTCGCTCACTTTCCTCAAAAATCTCACTTTCGTATTTTAGGCATACCGCCCGGAAGTGGCGGTACCACTAAAATACGCAACGGAGATTTTTTGGCGCAACGGATTTCAGGACTTTACATCTCCTGGACGTTTCACCTTTGGTCTTTACAACTCCTGGACGTTTCACCTTTGGTCTTTACACCTCCTATTATCACTCACCTGAATTACAATCAATGTGTTGCCAAGAATTACATCCATCACAAGTATACATTTTAGTATGTAAATTGACAAACAAAAATTGTGTGTTTTAAAGGTATTTGCTTGTTACTCATTTGCAAAAATTCATCGGCGCAACGGAGATTTTTTTTTTTCAAAACTAGCAAACAAAGTACTTTTTATTGACTTTGCATTAGTATACGCTAAATAAAGTCATATGTTGAAATTACAGAATCAACTTTAAGTATTTTTATTATAAACGGAGATATTTTTTAGAAAAACAACGGCACTACGCCTTTTTTAAAGTCAATATGCTATATTTAAGCATCTTTAATGATTGTTTAGCACTATTAAGTAAGTATGTTTTAAAATGTTTCATAAATTGTATATGTTTAATTGCACTGAAGAGTTATATGCCTGGCGAAATGGAAATTTCATGGCACAACACAGATAATTTTGGAAAATTGGGCACAACGTATGTACTAATATATGAAATTGATGAACACCAATGTTATTTGAATAAATATTTTTTTTAAATCATATAACAAGGTCATTGCCTGAAAGGTACTTCCTTTTTCGTGAAAGAGCAGTATCCAACAGAGGTAGCCGAAAAACGACGCAAATTGGTACCACAGCTTCGTGCCGCTAGAGACGAGGGCAAGCGAGCGTGGTTGTTTTACGACACCTTATATATCGACGGGAAGCCGGTACAACATAAATAGGATTTCCCGGAGAATGTGCTGAAAATTATTGCCTGGAATTTCAATGGATTAACAGAAGAGAAAATCACCGACCAGGACTTTTTGAACTTGATTAATAACCATGACATTATTTGTTTATCTGAAACTTGGACTTGTAGTGACTCTAATATAAATATTGATGGGTATTCTTGCGTTAACTATTATAGAAAATTTCGAAACAAGAGAGCCAAAAGAGATAGCGGTGGCATTAAATTGTAATCTATATAAGTGACTTGATTAAAGATGGAGTAAAAATTGTTAAAAATAATTTTGACTCTATTTTATGGTTAAAGTTGGATAAAAGTTATTTTGGTTTAAATGATGATGTTTATTTATGTGCTTTATACTTATGGCCGGAAGAGTCACCTAGCTATTACTCAAGTTTATCAGGACAATTTGTTTGATATTTTGTTAAATGATGTTGCTTACTTCGAAGATTTTGGTAAGGTCATGTTAATAGGTGATTGGAACTGTAGGGTAGGAAATAAACACGATTACATTTCCTTTCGTTCATGCGTTGATGGCCTAGATTATGATAATTATACCCCAGATGTTTCGTTGGGACGGGCCTCTTCCGATAAAATATGTTACTCGCGCGGTACACATGCAAATGCTCGAATTTTGCAAAGCAACCTCATTACGTATTGCTAACGGTAGAACGGTAACGATTATAAGGTCAGACACTCACATTGATATTTCCATAGACTTACATTATAAGAAATGGTCCCTAATCCTACCTTAAAATTGAGTTTTCATGCTAAAGAGCTAATTTTTCTAGCAGAATGAAATGCCTGACACATGAAAATGTTCTTGTTATATAGGGGTAGCCAACCAAATTTTTTGCAAAATGACTTCAGAGAGGATTACCCCCCATTTCATTGAAATTTTCTGCTGATCACAGGACTGACATACACTTTTTATGAATACAAATATCCAAGTCAAAATTATCACAGAGACTCATAAAATATTTCATTTTCTTCAGAAAACAGTGTAGTGTTACTTTTTTAATTAGTTTTTTTACTTAAAAATACCCCACTTCCATCCAATCACCTCATGTATAAATTGACTCATACGGTTTTCCCTGCACTTTTTTTCAGCCAATCGCTGGCCATGTTACAATGCGATACCCTGACCTATAATATTGGCGATTTTACATACTAAAATAGAAATACGTGCACTACTATTGACTATCTCGTTCTATCTACACGAGATTATCCACTGATTGATTCTTTTGTGTGTTTTTAAGTTTATTTTAGCTCGGCGCCGGAAATTCCATATGTCCGAGATCTCAGCGTCCATGCCGGTCCACTCTAGTAGTCTCATCGGGGACGTCTTTTTCATGCCGATCTTCCTAAGTCCTGTTCTTCGTTCGGTGGAGGAAAGACAATACCGGAAAAGCATCAAGTTCCGTGACGGCTGCAAACAGGCGGTTGACATAAAACGGCTCTTGTTAGCGCCACCCTCCAGAGTTAGTCACGACAGGTCAACCAATCACCTCTGGTACTTAAGATGATTTGACCTTGACCTGCCGTGTGCCTTCTCCGCGACGTGCACGCCTCTGGAGGGATTTGGAGAAGCTGATTGATTCGTTCAGTGTCTTACCTTTTAATCTGTATAGTGATCACGCGCCGATAACGTTCTCACTTAAAGTAAACAGTAATCAAACCGAGCAAAACTGTGATATCAATTTTGAAACAACGGTACACTATAAGTGGAATGCTGCGCATAAATCTGCATTTAGAAATGATGTTATCGCTAAGCTACCGCAATTTAATGAAATTTTGTCTAAAATAAACACTGATAATATTACAAATGATAATATTGATCAAATGGTTGATTCTTTTTCTGCGCTTATTCAAAATACTGCTGATCCATATTTTAAACATTATCCGAATTGTAATGCTTATAGCAATAGTAACAAAGAATGGTATGATAATGAATGCAGAGTTTCGCGACAAGAGTATCAACAGGCTCTCAGTTCCTTTAATCTTAATAAAACGCAATCGAACAGGGATTTACTATGTAATGCTAAATGCAAGTATAAATCATTGATAAGAGAAAAGAAAAGGGCATTTAAGTAAGTCTCAAGAATTAAGTGATTTACGACATAAGAAACCCCGGGACTTCTGGAAACATTTTAAACAAAATAAAAAGGATAATACAAGCAATATTACGCCAGCAGAATTTCATGAGTACTTTTCAAATATGTTTAACGAATTACATGCGACACAGATTGAAGAAATCGAAAACTTTGTTAATAATAATGATTTTAACGTAAATAATCCCACGTTTGAGTCTTTGAATATCCCAATTACCACAGAAGAAGTTCGTGAAGCAATAAGTCGTATGAATCGTAATAAATCCTCATGTCCTGTTGATAATTTACTTAATGAGTATTTTATAGAAACTGCAGACATACTTGCAGGACATCTAACCGACTGTTTTAATAAGATATTTGATTCAGGTCTTTTTCCTAAAGCCTGGTCATATGGTTATATCGTCCCAATTTATAAAAAAAGGACAAAAATGCTCCCAATAACTACAGAGGAATAACACTTAATAGCAACTTCGGAAAATTGTTTACAAATGTTTTAACAAAGCGTGTTGAAAATTGGTCAAGTCAATTTAACGTATCTTCGGATGCTCAGTTTGGTTTTCGTCACGGCGCAAGTACTGTCGACGCGATTTTCGTTTTAAATTCGTTAATCGAATATTTCTTATCACAAAAGTTACGCCTTTATTGCGCTTTTATAGACCTAAAGAAGGCCTTTGATTCTGTGTATAGGAATGCTTGATGGTTTAAGCTCTGTAAGGTTGGTTTGGATGGAAAAATACTTAGAATATTCTGTGAAGTCATGTATAAAACATTGTAACACTTTTACAGAATTTTTCGATATTTCGCTGGGTTTGAAACAGGGCCTAAATAATTCGCCAATTTTATTTTCTCTGTTTTTAGAGGATATTGAACTTTTTCTACAAGAAAATATTGATAGTGGTATTTCATTATTCGATTTGTGTTTAATTATTTTGCTTTTTGCAGACGATATGGCTATTCTTGCCAAAACTCCTATGGATTTACAAAATTATTTAAATAAATTATATGAATATTGTATGAAATGGGGTTTAGAGGTGAATACAAATAAAACCAAAATAATGGTTTTTAGGAAAAGAGGGCCTTTAAAAGATAATGAAAATTGGTATTATAATGATATTTTATTAGAAGTTGCTGACAATTTCAACTATCTAGGCGTAGTTTTTAATTACAATGGGTCTTTTACACTTAATAATCAATACGTAATTGGTAAAGGTTTAAAGGCAATGTCTGTTTTATTAAAGAGCATCAATAAATATGAGTTAACCCCTAGCATTGCGTTGCAGCTTTTTGACTCTTTTGTCGGTTCAGTGCTCAGCTATTCTAGTGCTGTTTGGGGATTTTCTAAATCAAAGGATATAGAGCGATTACATCTTTAATTCTGTAAATCTATATTAGGATGAAACAAAGTACTTGTACTGCAGCAATCTATAGCGAATTAGGTCGTTATCCATTATTTATTAAACGATATGTGCAAATTATTACATACTGGCTTAAAATAATTAATAGCGATAATATCATTTTGAAAACTGCTATGTACGCTTCGTTCGAATTACATGAAAACAACAATCAATGTTGGGCTTCTAAAGTACATGGAATATTAAATGAGTACGGGTTTTCTGATGTCTGGAACAACCCATTTCAATACGAAGCCAAATATTTTGTTAAACTTTTTAAACAAAGGATGATTGACTGCTTTTTGCAAAAACTTTCTAGCGATATTTCAAACAGTCCATTGTTAAGTAATAGAGTCACAGTACCTGTGCTCGACCAGCCCAATGCTCGACCAATACTTCTATTTGTGTATGATTTATGCATTAAAGTGGAAAAACCCTGGGAGTTTATGTGTGCTATTTGTACCCGACCTGTAACCTCTACACCATGTACAAGTACCCCAAGTTTGGTAGAAGATTGGCCATTTTGCAGACAATATTAAACAGTACAAAAATACATTTCTATAATAAAAGTAGCAGTAAAAACTATTTAAAGCACTGAAATAATGATAATTTAGGACAAATGTGGACAATACTTTGTTAAATTGCCTTTACTCTTATGATTCCAATTGATTTCCATAGGAAAGGTGCCCAACATTCATCAAAACCGTGCTTTGGCTATGAACTTGTAAACAAATATGGCAGCTGTACGGAAACAAATCGGGAACACAACGCTAAAAGCGTAGACCATTTGTATATTACACCAATTATCAAACATAACTATGTTTGCTGAGTGATTCCATTAAACAAAATATGAAAATAAGTAATCTCAAACACCCCAGTATATGTAAATTCCAAAACTTTTATAAACACTTCATTTGTCAATGTATAGCATTTCCTTCATATTATATTTACTCTCATATTTACATCTATAGACACTAAAACAATAATGTTTCAAACTATTTTGAAATAGAATTGTTGAACATAAAAAGTCATATCTGTTTTTGTAAAATAAAAGTTCTGATAGAGATAAAACCACCTGGTCGAGCACTGGTTTGGTTGCCTGAAAAATACAGTGGTTTTATACCCTATATACAACTCCGTGGTAAATTGTATCCTGATCTGTGTAATTAAAAAGCTTTAGCTTATTGTGAGTTTGAAAGGGCCAGCTTTGTAACAAAAATAAGTTTCCCAGCAATCTTTTTGTTCTGAAAGAGTTTTTATGTGATTTTGTTGAGCACTGGTACGGTGACTCTATATATGTACATTTCCATAACTCATTTGAAATGGCAAACTACCTGAAAATTCTCCATAACAGAACTTATAGAAATTGCATAGCAAGATTAAGATTATCGTCACATAAACTTCGGATTGAAACAGGTAGATATGGTGCTAATAGATTACCCCGAGATGAACGCATATGTCAGCTTTGTGATAGTAATGAAATAGAAGATGAATTCCATTTTATATGTGTTTGTAATAGTTACTCTAATATACGTTCTCTTTACATTAAGCAATACTACTACAGAAGACCAAGTATGTTCAAATTGATTGAATTATTAATTACTGAAAAGAAGTCTGAATTAATAGGTTTAGGTAAATATTTGTATTATGCTACAAAACATCGAATTGAACTACTAAATGTTCTGTAAATCAATGTATAAATTTGTCTCGTTGTATTTAAAAGTGATATTGTTTATTTCTTGAAATTACTTGATAATGTGTCTAGTATGAAAAATTGTTAAATGAATCTTATCAGTTATCACAGCATATGATTAGGTTTAAAATCCATTTTTTTTTATATCTTTAAGAATGTAAACGCTTTTTATCACATAAACCGCGGCACAGGAGTGTAATAAAGCCATTTAATAATCAAAGCACTGAATGTACTGATGGGGAGGCTATGACAGAATGTTTCAGACTTCTAGTTTCTTTTCTTTTTGCTTAAAATGTGCTGTTATTTCAATGATTACCAAAATAAGAAGATATGCACATTGCGCTATTTATCCTTACTGTTGTGTTCAACCATTCATATATATGGTTAATATGGTTGACTATTCATTTTGCTAATATTCCAGAACATTTCATTGAGGTCTACATTCGGACTGCTAATCATGCAAATTTTGAAAAACCTAATTTGTCAATAATAAATGACATACCAGCAAGTATGACGACTGTTCATTATAAGATAACAATAACATTTTACAACTGACGGTTCCTTATCAAAATATTCTAGGACTGTTCATCATAAAATTTTTAGGTCATTTTAATATTATTGAATGATAATAACAACTGCAAGTTATCTCATTTTTATTGGACATAAAAATTATACACATTTACATGTACCATAATTGAGATCAATAAGATACTGTCTTGTGATGAGTATTAATATTCATGCTCTACGAACAGAAAGTTGTCTTCTCCAGAAGCAAATCTCGAATAAAATCACGTTTCAGAAAATTATTCCCATTTCATTACTGACAGCGTCGGATAATATGAAAGCTAAATATTTCTTGAAAAAATACATATCTGCAAAGCTTATTCAAAATTGAATCAACCTAAGTGAAAATTGATCAGGAAGTTATATCTTCTTTTTTTACCGCCAACACTCAACCAACTTATGGTAGTTAATCGATAGATTCTACTTGTATTTTTAAACCTCATTAGCTTGAAATATATACTGCAGAAAATCTGTTGTTAACAGGGTTTGCGATTATTACGTAGGGTTTTCCCTGTATACCATTTCCCGCAAATAGATGAGAACATCGAAGCTTCAGTGCTATGAATGGTGTTATAAATGGCGTGTTTTTGAAGTATTTTTTGAAACTTCTCCAAATCCTTTCAGAGGCGTGCACGTCGCGGAGAAGGCACACGGAAGGTCATGGTCAAGTCATCATAAGTACCAGAGGTGATTGGTTGACCTGTCGTGACTTACTCTGGAGGTTTGGCGCTAATAAATGCCTTTTTTGTTGTCGTCAGTCAGAGAGTTGATGCCTTGACAGTATTGTCGTCTCCTTTACCACCAACGAACGAAGAATGGGCTACCAGGAAGATTCTGCTTGAAAAAGACGTCCCCGATGCTATAATCTCGGACATATGGTTATTCCGGCGCCGAGTGTAAATGAACTTAAAACACACACACTTTTGTTGAAAACAAAACAAAAAAACAACACATTTTCTGTAGTAATTTTTCAAGAGTTTTAAAATGAATTCCTCTTATGCCGCCGTTTTTTTTTTTTTTTTGATTTTTCAAATAAACATTAATCACTTTGATCAGCGCGCGCAAATATCGTTTTCAAATTAAAGTTTCGTAAGATATGTTAATGACTTCCCGATGCTCGACTGTAAGTAATTCGTATATATATGCGTTCGTTTTTTCTTTTCTTTTCTTTTTTTTTCTTTTTTAAAGCTTCTTATTCTTTAATATTTTTTATGTATCTCATAATCTGTATTGAAAATTTGAATTTTATTACACATGGACTATCAAATTATGATGCGTTGCCCTAGAATTGAATAAACTTTTTAATTACACAATACGGGGTCATTCATTTGATTGAAGACTGATCTTTGCGTCTTTCTCTGAAATAATTATTTCCTTGTTAAAACACATTTGACCACATATTTCTGTCATTTAACTGTTCACTTTACTTCCGATTTTTGTTGTACGGAAAGACATGTTTCTAATCAATTCGAATCTACCTTTTTTCACAATTATTGTACATATTTATTGTTTTTATCTCATATAGATAAAATGAAACATGCTATTGTTGTTGTTGGTTTTTTTTTCGAATTGTATGTTTATGTATAATAATAATCAATAAATTTGAGAGTTGATCTATGTTTATTAATTATTGTAACCAAACTAAGTGACAAACATTCATTTTGGAAAAAAGCTTATTTATCTGTAAAATATTTGTTCTGTTCTGTAACGATATCAAACATCTACTCCAAAACCGGGAGAGACCGGACAATAAACGTGTGGTCACTAGTATCCCGGTCAAAATAGACCGGGAGAGACCGGAATTACCGATAGGAGTACATCCCTCTATAAATAGATTTTCGGAATATTTAGGTCATCAGCTCATCATTCTATTTTAACATACCATGATAACCCACTGTGTACTACAAAATGATAAATAAAAAAACCGAAGAGACGGAAAAGGTTATTGCATTTGAAAATGTTTGCATTG
>NW_026857287.1:52500-69040 GCF_026571515.1 Ruditapes philippinarum
TCAGAAAATGAAATAGAAATTAGAAACTTATCGATGTATATATTTAAAGCTTTCGATGTTCGAAACACTATTCTTTACAGTTAATCAAAAGTTTGTCCCAAACGCTGTATCACTGTTTCTTACATACACTTATTTTCGTTTTGTTTTGTGATTTACTTCCTTATTAATAGGATGGTATCGGTCCTTAGTATTTATTTACCAGTATATGAATTGAGACATGTTGATAGTATATTCTATTTATAGTTAACGTTTTCTGATTGCTAAAAATACTGTGTAACTTAATGATATATGTTTTATAAAGTTGTGACATTGACCATTTGATTGTATTGTATTTGTTATATGTACTGTGTATGCATGGGCATATTGCCCAAATGTACTTTGAAATAAACTCTTGAAACTCTTATATATAGAAATGAGAGAATATATATACATGTATATATTAGCAAAAAATAAGTTTTTTTTTTTTTTTAATCTTTCATATAAAAACTAAAGAAATTTTATAACATATAAAATCGAGGTTAATTATCATTCTGAAAAAAAAGTCGGAACACGTGATAATGCATTTTTAGTGTTCATTTATAATTGTATCCTTTATCCTACTTGACTGTGCTGCCAAACAGATTTTTTTATCACAAATATATTTAAATAATTTTTTTTTCTCAAAATCTTGAGAAGTAAAGATTGCAAATGAAATAACACACATTTCACCCGGTTCCTCCTAAAACAACAACAACAACATTTATTTAGCAATTAAGCATTACAATGCTTTTAGCCATAATATACATTTGACATAATATACAAATGACACGAGAAATCATTAGCAATCAAATATTTTCTGCATAGAGAAGCTTACACAATAAATAAACTAGTTTGACATAGGTAAATTTAAATCACGATACCAATATAATAATTATCAAATTTCTAAACTATTCCTTAATTTATTTGAAAAATATATATATTTTGATAAGTTTAACAATTGTCTTTCATTATCTGTGGACATCAGTCTATCGAATTTATTAAGAGTTGGCCACCTACAAAAATATGGTTTGAAGTATTTTTTCCTTATTTCTCGATATATTGGGCAGATAAGAAGAAAATGATACTCATCTTCAATTATATTATCTTGGTTGCAAAATTTACATATGCTATTAGTTCGTTCTATATTAAGATATCTACCTCTTTCTATTTCTAAATTATGCGATGATAATCTAAATCTACTTAAGGCAATCCGAAATTTCCTTTCACTTATTGAATTTAAATATGTTTCAAATTTAAAAGATTGTTTAAACCTACAGTAAGTAAGTAAACGTTGTGAATTGTTTATTTTTGCATACCAAGCTTGATAATAATTACCTAATATCCTTTGTTTAATTTCTAAAAATGTAAAATTTCCATTATCTTGATTTATATATTTGAAAGTCCTAGATTGTTTAACATTGTTTTTATACTTAAGGACAATGAAAACGCACGGTCGGGATAATTGCATTTTAACAAGGAAAATATATTTATTTTAAATATTTTTTTACAGTTTCATTAAACCGAATGCATTTCGGTCATTTAGATATCAAAGTTATGAAAAATGATATCATTTTAATGAAGTTATTGCATGATAAATACAGTACCCGAAAAATCAAAAGTAACACTTTTGGCTAATTGTGATAAGATCACAACAGAAAACAGATTTAATCAATTCATGGTTACTTTATGAAATGAAATTATTTATTTTTTTAAAAATGTTAATTATTAACTTGTTTTTCACACCTTTCTAGAAATGTTAGACACAAATGAGCAATTAAAATTTTTATGAAAATGAATATTAAACTATACCAATGGTCAGTTTTAGAAATCGTAAAAGCTCACATTGAAATTGAATATACACATATTTCCTCTATTAAAGGTGTTTAATTTCAAACAATACTGAATATTTGCTAGCAAATTATATGCAATGGTTCTACAAAGAATTAACCGCTGTGTAGATTTAGGAGAGATTCAGTCTGGTCTATCTTAGAATCAAATTTTGTATTATCCAAGCGCCATCGGTCTACAATTTCTCGGCATCACCAGCGTTTTCGCACTACACTACAGGCCGAATGGCGTCAGATTCCACAGGCGACTATCCGCACCGTAAGGTCTATGAAGCGACGATGTACATCTGTAAGAGACGCTGATGGAGGATATTGTCGTTTCTAAAGATCCCGACGGTGACATTACGAACAGACATTTATGAGTGACTTTGCTTTGGATTTTCATTTTGGTTTTTGCCTTTGATAAGTTGCATTACTGTGATGAAAAAGTGTGATTTTGGGATTTTCACCTAAGGTTCTTCGATTTACTGGTGTACATTTGATTTTAAACATTTTGAATTATTTTCAGTTGTTAAGTTTGCTTTTTGTATTCACGTTATGATATATATCTAATGGAGTCGTTAGTGTTTTGTTTTCATGTAATAAAATGCATATAGTGCGGGCGTGCGTTTTCATTGTCCTTAAGTATATATGAAAGGCCCAATTTGAATTATTGTATGTTATATTATTATTGGCATCATTCTTAAGCATGATATAAATTTGTTTTTGCAAAGAGTTGTCTGATTTCAGTAAATGGATCCAATATCTTATCATATTTATTTTTCTAAAAATAATCATAGGAACTCTCCCTAATTCTCCGTAGAGACCAGTAGTATTAGTTGATTTATTAACATATAAAAGTTTTCGACAGAATTTTGTATGAATAAGTTCTATATCTGTTCCTGCATTCATTCCCCAGACTTCTGAACAGTAGTTTAGTACAGTAGCAACTAGCAAATCAAACAATTTACTTTTTCACTAGTAGAAAAATCGTACTTATCAAAAATTGAAAATAGTTTATGTAAAGATTTAGATGCATGTTCTGCAATACATTTTTGGGTTTAATCCAATTTGCATTTTTGAAAAAATATACGCCTAAATATTTAAAAGAAGTAACATTTTCTAGTAGAGTATTATAAAGGTAAAATCATAATTTGTATGTCTACTGCCTTTTTCAAAAATCATAACCTTAGTCTTTGAAATATTTATTTTTAGACCCCATGTATTACAATATATTTCAATATCATTTATCATTGATTGTAAGGATTCTGGTGATGTTGCAAATAACACCTGATCATCTGCGTATAAAATTAAAAATAAAATTAAATCTTCATATGTGAATAATCCATCTAGATTAGTATTTATATTGTCAACAATATCATTTACGAACATCATAAACATCAAAGATGTACTCGGGTCTCCCTGTTTCACGCCCAAGTGTGAGAGAATTGGCTCAGAGAGTCTATTATTAAACCTAATACGTATACATAGATTTTATTGCGTTTACCATTCTAGAGCTAACATTTTAGCTAACATTTTCACTTAATAACTTTTGCCAGAGAAATGATCTATTTATCTTATCAAAACATTTTTCATAATCAATGAATACACTATATACTTTTTTACCAGAATTTAATAATTTTGAAATAACAGAATGCAAAATGAAAACACAATCGACTGTACTTTTCCCTTTTTGAAATCCGAATTGATTATGAGCAATTTTCTCATATTGTATAGTCCATTTAGTTAACCTATTTAAAAGTACCTGAGAATATATTTTGGCTATATTATTATTTTAAGTTACACCCCGATAGTTTTTTGCGTCAGTTTCGTCTCCGCCTTTAAATATTGGTATAATATGTCCATCTCCCCAAGCTTCAGGGTAATCAGAATTTAAGAATAATCTATTAAATATATTAAGTAAGTATGGAGAAATGATATCATACGACGACTTAATAATTTCTGCGGATATACAATCGGGACCACATGCCTTAAAACTTTTTTGTCCATATACTGCGTTCCGAATTTCATTCTCGGTAATATCTTTATCTAAATTTTCATAAATATTGGTTTCTTGTCTAAATTCTGATTCTTGATCAGTTTTATTTCTCAGAAATAAACTCCTAGCTATTTTAAATTCTTTTTTAGCCAAGTAGCATGATTCATCAAACCATTTCGACTTTTTATGTGTCCGAATTTGTATATCCGAAACAGGGACATCTTTTCCGAATATTTTCATAGCATTTGAATGCAAATAGTTTGTAAGTGTCTCGGTCTGTGTTTCAACAGTATAGTTATCCCCAACGCAGGAATCTATATCAGTTTTATTTGCAAGTAGAAGTTCTAAAAAATCTTTTACTTTGTCATTATCCCAAATTATTTTGTTTTCAGTAACATTTTCTTTAACCCTGCTATATGTCTGATCATTAAATAGACGACATTTTCTATTAAAGGTAAAATATAAAGGTGCATGATCCGAAAATTCATTCCATTCTAGAATATCAAAATCAGAAATAAAACTATAATTCAAAAAATGTGATAAAAGATAATCAGTTACACTAAGTCCACGTGCTGAGCAGAAGGTAAAGTCACCTTTACCTTGATCTCCATGTATTCGACCATTAAGTATGATATATCCTGTACTTTTACACATAGAAATTAATTTTTTTCCATTATTATCAATACAATTATCTTGATTTATACGTATTGGTATATTACTAATTTCAAAACATATAAATGCACGTCACTTTTTTGTCACTTCACAAAATTAATGAACTGATTAATGAACTGATGAGATTGGTAAAAATAAAAGTTAATTAAATAACGATTTTCATAATTTATGTGATTAACTATGCCATGCCGGTATTAAAACGTCCCGGTTGAATTATATTGTAAACAAGCTGGCAAATAACAACCGGTCACGTGTCAATCTTGACTATGGAATGCCTTGTAGGGACATGCCACTTTGCTTACTTGCAAACTGCTGAATTGCTTATTTGCTAATAGCTGATTTCTGTGGAACGCCATTCTGCCATGCGAATTGCTATTTGCGAAATGACAAATGCAAAATGATATTTGCTTATGATAAATGCAAAATGCTTATTGGCACAAGGTTATTTCAGATCAGTTTCCACCATTAATTCAGACCGCTGTCTTCCAGGAAGGTAGGTAGTAAACAGATATTTGCGAAGTAAAAAACAAGATAAACAGTAATAAAGAATATTTTTCATATGTTTGGGGTTTTAAAGCTTCAATAAAGGCGTATTGTAGGAATAGATCTACGACAGTATCCTCAAAGTACTTAATGCAGGGGGTATTTTGTACCAGGAATGACCAGATATTACAAATAATATTTACATACTAATATTTACATAAGAAATTTCTTTTGTATGCAAGTGTTTTTCCTTTTAATTTTATACAAAATATGGGATATTTTGAAGAAAATCAAAGTTTTATTAACCATATTCACATAAATGTAACCAGTTGTTTTGCTAACAATTTGGACCCAACATGACATTTTGAATGTGTGTGCCAATGCTTATCAAATGTTTATCCTTTAACTGTGTGATAAATATTAAATAGAACTGTAGTATCATTAGCAGTAATTGACCATTTACATATGTTTTTAACTTTTTATCAATTGTTTAAAAGTCATTTCCGGTATTGTGCTTGTATATAGTGTAAATAGTTATTAAAATGAATAAATATAAAAGCTACAGTTTTAACTACTTTTGATATGAAAGTGTCTGTAATGGATTGTGCTTTGTGAATATTTAACTATCTCAAAATGACCAAAACTGTCACACATTGATGGAAATTCAATGAGACACTCCATTTTGAGGAAACTATTGCTTTCTATTTGCTTGCTTGCTAATATAAATAATTATACTTTTCCAAAACATTTTATAGGTAATGCCCCTTCTTTAGAAGAACTAGAATGGAAACTCCTGTCCTTAAAAGCATCAATAAAGATGCCAACAAGGTCTCTAGTTGTTGCAACAAAACAGAAAATGAAGGTATAAATTTTAGCTCCAAAAATAGTTCAAGATATTGTACTCACCCTGGTGTCGACAATGGTGTCAGCTTCACAGATTGGTTAATTTTTTGCGGGCAAGTACAGTAGCCATTGTCACAAAGATATCATGTTTTAGAAATTACACAAGTATCATTATGAAAGCAGACAGCTGTTATTGTAGATATAGGTTTTAAACTTTGACCAAAGTTCTTCTGAAAAGCCATCCATAGTTATCTGAGAGTTCCTATTGTTGATAGTAAAAACTTAGCATTAAGAAAATGATCCAGCGAATCAAAAATACATACAAAAACTGAAGATAGAAGTCTGGGTTTGATTTAGGCTGTTCATTGACATTATTGGTTATGAACACTGCCAATGCCCTGTAGCAAGTAATATAAATACTTCCTGTTATTGTTTGGTATTGCAGGCTGAGGAGTACTTGATACGCTGTGGGGTGAACAAGAGCAGAGATGTAGCTTAAGTTGATGCGCTCTTTAAGACACAAAGTATTGAAACTGCACTTAGGTTGTAATAATGATGACTATGTAACTGTGAGAAACAGACTGTTAGTAGAATTTTCATTTCATGATGAATGTTAAAATGAGGGTTATATAGTCCTTATAATTATGGTGGACGAGATGGTTGATGAAGATAATTTTTTCTGTTTATAACTACATTCAACACTATAAGAAGTATGTTTGAGCCACAAGAATATACATTGGTATGCAGAACAAACCACTGATGTACTTCAGTGATTTTGAGGAAAAAGTGTGTCCAGCTGAAATGTCAGCAAAACGAAGCAAACCGGAAAATGTAGGTTGAGCTAATGCGTCATTGGAGCAAAGTGGCTCAGCAATTGCGCAAACGGAGAAAAGTGTGTCATCTAATGCGTCAACGGAGCAAAGTGTGTCATCTAATGTGTCAACAGAGGAAAGTATGTAAGGCAATGCATCATCAACGGAGCAAAGTATGTCAGACAATGCATCGTCGTAGCCAAGTGGCTCAGCTAATTTGTCAACGGAGCAAAGTCTGTCAGGCAATGCGTCATCCAAGCAAAGTGGCTCAGCTAATTTTTCAACGGAGCAAAGTATGTCAGGCAAAAAAGGCCAATAACGGTTTATGATGGACCTACACGTACATGTTACCTAAATATTATATTTGAACATGTGTGTCATATAATAATTGTATATCAACTACTGTTCATTTACTGAATTGTGCACTTCATATTTATCAACCGGCAACACCCTTCACTCATTGAATTATCTGCCCCGAAATAGAAAAAATAGTTATTTGATCCTTCATACGTCCCAACTGCAGTGCCTTCAGCACTTTGATTTTCTTGAAGGCTTTTGAGGGTAAAATAATTGTACGAAGGATTAACTTTCCAATTCCAATTGCCAGTATTGGAAGCCTATGTGCGCTAAAGTTGGATAAATCATCACGTTAAAAGTCCATTTACCTTGACTAGCAGGAATTTCTGTTAGAATGTATAGTCCGACTATTAGTAATACATGTTACTGTAAATGGAGTGAGAGACACGGGTTTAATTTGTATGTGTCAGTTTATCAAAGAATAAAAGATACATTCTTCAATTTGCTGGTCATCCATTCCAGCTCCCAGAGAGTAAGAAGCGCATGTGGCAATAACATTTCGCATTTGTCATTTCGCAATAATCATTAGCAAATGTCATTTCGCAAATTGCATTTCGCATTTATCATTAGCAAACGTCATTTCGTAAATTGCAATTGGCATGGCAGAATGGCGTTCCATAGATTTCCTCATTTGCCAAATTGCTTATTTGCTAATTTCTTAATTGCTAATTTGCTAAATGCTGATTTGCTTATACATGTATACCAAGTAAACAACGTTTTATAATGGAAACGACACTGCTTTCTGGTGTAAAGGAGAGACTGTTATCCTTACAAGCCACAAGTAAAAAGGAGAGATGTCCACAGATGCTTCTGTGAAGAAGGTACATGTATGTTAAAATGAGGATAAAGTTGTAGCCTGTAGAAAACATTGATACATTTGTTATTATACTTCCGACATAATTTTTGTCTGTAAAAAATCTATGCCTAGTGGAAACTATAACATTACATTTGTTGCATTTATGTGGACTAAAGAGTCTCATTAATACAAGTTTCTGCCTCATGAAGTGCTCATGGTGAGCTGCCGTTACTGATGAATGTCTTTTACCATCCTGTGTCAGAAATTTCTTCAAAGGATATCTGACCCACAACATCCAGAACAGTTTGGTACATGTTATAATCAAGAGACCTTTAGCAAAATTTGATTGATATCGTGACTTACAACTGTTCAAATCTGTTTTAATTAGAATTTTTCAGAAGTCATATTTTCTTGCTTGCAGCCCAAAATTGGGAAGAAAGAACTGATCATACACGGAGTTGTCAAGTACAAAGATCTTAAATGAAGAAAAGAAGGACAGAAGAATTAGGACTTGAACTTGGAACATACATGTATTCTGCTGAATAAATTTATGTCAGGAATACCTGTTATGTGATTTTGTATAAAGTAACCTTAATATGGAAAACTATTTTGAAATCAAGATTTATTTGTCAAAGGAACTTTTCATTTATAAATTTATTATTTATATTTGTGTTGATTACAAGACATTTAAAACTGAGTTGGAGTTATTTGTCAATTTAGCTGATTCCCCACCGTATTAATAGCATTTAGCTCTATCATACAATTGACAAAAAACATCCTGCACAGGACTGCAACTGTCTAGCTTTATTTCCTAATTCGTTTCTCTCAACCGAAAATAAATGATTTACCATCTAATAAGGTAAATCAACTCTGAGAAAAGATAACAAAACACAAAATGCTATATAGGAATTGTCTCGTGCATTGTGTAATACAATATTATATCGAACACAAATAGTACATGCATTAAACTAAAATATATCGTGATAAACTTATCAAACAAGCATATATACATTATTATCATTTATCAGAAGTACAATCAACTTACGATATTTTGAATAATAAAGTAGCATATAAGGATGTAAAATTCTCGTATTAATGATAAGTAAATCCAAAAGAACAAATTCGTATCACTTAAAGGAAATATATCAATTGAGTTTTCATTAAAACGATTGCTGCAGAAGAAAACAAACATTTATGAGAGAATTTAAACAAAATAATATAGAAATTATAAAGTCTACAGCATACAAGTAAAATAAAACCTGAACAATAATTAAAGGACCATTAAGCCACAGAAATGCTTTTATAAATGTTGTTACTGTTAAACTTTAAAATTAGTGTCCTGTTATATTTTCCAGAAAGTTAAAGACCAATAATTTAAAATTTTCAGGTAATAAGTACGAAACACGACGCTATCTGATATGTACGGGGGGCATAGCCCCCGAGTATTAATCAGATTGCCGAGTGTTTTGATGTTCTTTCTCTTTTATATCATTGTAAAACATAAAAACACGTTCCCTGTTGTATAGCATTGTAAAATTCCCTGTTGTCACAATATGAAACCCCAGAAATAAATAACCAATGAACGATTTCTATCGCTTTCCTTTTCTCTGCCATCACAATAAGTAAACCCCAGCAAAAATGAGCCAATCAATGCTCTTACGAACTTTCGCTATACGTATATGCAGTATTTCGATAGAGCGGAAGTCAGTGCGCGAGCATGCGCTTTGCCATATCTCGTTCAGTCGCCGCTCACGTCATAAACACGGTTGCTATGAAGCGACACTAAGTGTACATGGCTTTTACAACTAAAATATTAGACAAACACATTAAAACAATACACATAAACTACACATAGTTGTTTTCCATATTAATAGTTTGCAATTGAAACTGATAGTCAAACAAATATCTCAATATTCTTACCGATTTAATGTATTGTTTACATGTGATGACAGCAACGCTGTGTGTTAGATTACTTTCGGTTCAGAAAATTCATTTGTTTACCATCAAAACTCATATGTTTACCATAGGAACCATATATAGATAGAAGGCAAATTAAACAAAGGTAAAGAAAAAATTGTCCGTTTCTGAATAAAAAATCGAATAAATAAATACAAAGTCTTTTTAAAAAGTCCCTTCTTTGAGTTCATTTGAAAGGGGAATAATTTGGTGGAATTTTAGACAGGGAGTTATCTTTCATGGCTAAGTAATATGGCCGACTGAAACCATGCAAGCAAGTTTGTAAGTGCAATGGACATGACCTTGGAGTGCGGGTAACTAATACCTGCACTCTAGTTAACGCACTGTGCATGTACACGCCCGTTTAACTCACAACGAGTGAAAAATGTCCATCGGTAAAAATGTTGTGAGCAACTTCCGTTCCTCGTTGTGAGCACCCATCTTTGATGTGTGACGCGATAAACAAGGTGAGTTTTTCATAATTTTTGAAGATAACAGGCATTTATGTAAAAATATCGAAATGCAGTTAGCTAGCGATGTGTTTTCCGAGTATGCACATGTAAAGATATTGCCTGTTGGTGGACAATTTTATGGAAATACCGTGCGACGCAGTCAATCGGGGTAGCTAGAAAACTGGAGACAACTTCTCTTTGAACCTAATTTAACATTGAAAACGTCGATTCTGGTGATGTTTTGTGCATTCTAACATAAAACAAGACAGCATATAATAAAGGGACATTATGCTCATATTTTCATTGTATATAATATCATCCACCGTCGGCCAAACATTTTTCTCTGTTTTGATTGCGGTGTTAGCTACGCACACTCTCACTTCGTGCGGAGCATTAGGTTTCGGAGCCGCTACTAAGTTCGAAACCCATGGTGTCAGTAAACCTATAACCTTTTCAATGACATCCATTTCCTCCATGTTCGACTTGCTCACGTACATGAAAAGGAACTCTCCTAGGCGGTTGAGCTACAGGCACAACAATTTCTGACATCTTAAATCCAAATAACACATCGCACTCATTTGAACTAACATTCGGCGGGCTTGCTTCTGATAAAACTTGTGAATCCGACTGTTCATCATCGATTAACTTCACCTTGTTTTGAAATTTTCTGCAGACCGATAATATGAAATATGATTCTTCTTATGACAGTAGTTACATTCTGCTCCGATAGCAGGGCAACGCGTCGTATGGGGATACTTTCCTCAACAATTTCGGCATTTTTTCCTTAGTTCTTGAGGATTGTTTCGCCTTCCCGAAGACGAGCTTGCTTCTGTGAGATTTTGATATGTACGTTGCTGATAACGTTTAGCTGCGAATCCCTTTGATTGATGGCTAAATCGAGGATTGCTTTTTACCCGCACTACTTAGTGACTACTTGTATCCTTTGACATATTTGCTGCTTGAGTTTTTGATATTTACATGGTTTTCATTTTGTAAGTAAGTCATTAACTGATTTATCCGGATCTTGTAAACACTGCATTCTCATTTTTTGTGAATCAACATCCTGTATTATCTGGCTTTTAATTTCTGAGTCAAAGTCTGAAAACTTACAATTCTTAGCTTTCTGGTGTACTCTTGTTGCAAACTGGTCAATAGATACCCATCCAACTGATTCATATTACGAAATTCGAATATTTCGAATTGTGTGTTAATTTTCCTTGACTTAAAGTATATGTTGTTAATCCAATTTTCGTTTCCTCGTAGTTTTCATTATCTTCTTTTAAATTTAATGTATCATAAATATCGTAAACGTCATCAGATATCGTAAACGTCATCTCCTGCATAATGAAGTAACAGTGCTTTTTTTCGTTTTCTAGTGTTTATACCCAGTCCAATAAGTTTTCTTATTTATCTAAATACTTTTCCCATCGTACTCCCAGAGAATTTTCATCAGCAAAAACATCGAATTTTGGAAAAGCAGGTAAATTTTCCATTTTTAATTCTGCTTTTTTTCAACAGAGTCAGTTTAGATTAATCCGCAGTTTTTTTTTAATATCCGATCCTCGTCGCCACTGTAACATTTATTGGCTTGCAGCCATGGCTGCAAGACATTTGTTTTGGAAAAGTTGTTCCGGTTAGGTAGTTTCCTGCTTACATTTGTTAGTGCATGATTGAACGGGAAACCAGCTGCAATCGTGCCAATCGCAACTTTTCGGCCCTTTCCGTCACTCATCGGATTAATGATAAAAGCCGAGGTGGTTCCGATTGCAATCGTGACAATTCGGGCGATTCCGTCATACTGCGGAATCAGACGAAGTAATATTACGGAAATCTAAGCTATTTTAGTTACTTCGGTAATCCCAGTTTGTTTATATAAATAGGATTTCTATTTTTACTTGATTCCGTTTCAACGCAAAAGATGGTTTCTTTTATAATTGGTTTTTGTCTTTATTAGTTTTATACAATAGAGAATGGTTACTGTAGTAGTATTGTCTCCAAAGGGCGGTCCTGCTTACCAGAATCTCGCAGAATATAAGTGCATGATCAAGTTATATTTAGATCTACTGACAGAGTTTAAACGTCTTGGTGAGGTAATCTAAAAATAGCACATGCATATCATTAAGATCTCCTGTGTTGTCCATAGATCTTTTAGGTGTAACATAGTTGATTCATGCTTATTAATTGGTACCACGTAACGAAGTCTTTTAGTGCATTTACTTGTCTCTAAAGCTGCTATATAAATGAAATTAGCAACTGCCAAAACGAATGACTGCGAAAAAAGTGGAAATGAAATGTGCACACTTGTTTCCATTCAGTATGATAGATTGATCTCCACGTGAGAGCCAATGGTAGTATTTTTACGATTGATTATTTTCTTTATTACTTTTATACAAAAGAGAATAGATTTCGAATCGTTTTTGACAAAAAAAATATTCGTTTTTACATAAAAAATTTGTTACTGTTATCGTTAGCATCTTCCCGTTCAGTTATAATCAATGGACTTCTGGTCCCTATTTGGTCCAAATTTGCACGCATAACACTGGTGCTCAAACAAATGGGCACAGGTGCTCGTCCAGTCTTGGGCTTACCCTACCTATCCCTTTAAAAGTGATACCTTTTTTTTGAGAAAAAAAACTATATAAACCCTTTATGATATACAAATACCGTATTCAAAAAAATGTAATAATAAATTGAAACAAAAAAACCAATTTTAAAGGGAAGGGATGATGGCACAACTGAGCAAGCCTTTCCTTTTAAAAGGAAACTTTATATTTTCTATTTGGATGGCTTACTAGCACACAAACTAAACAAGACCCGAAGGATGGTTTATATATTTTATTATATGTGTTGCATCCAAGTATACACTCATAAACTCCCAAACATCAAGTAAACATAACAATAACGATATTTGATATTATTTACAGGCGTGGCTTAATCTATCTTGTAGACTTGCTTACTACAGAGACCCACAAACAAAAGCATCTATCCTGAACCAAGACTTTGATCAGACCCCAGGTAAAATATGCATCCACTGTCTGGGACCCTCACACCAAAAAGAACATAGACAAAATAGAAGCGGTGCAAAGAAGAGCAGCTAGGTTCGTGACTAACAACTACAATACCACCAGTAGTGTCACAGCAATGATTGACAGGTTAAAACGGGATAGCCAACAACAACGCAGAACCAGATCCAAGGCCACAATGATGTTTAGCGTTGTTAATTCCCTTGTTGCCATACCACTGCCTCCCCAATTCAGCCAATCAGGAGCAGCCACAAGGGGACATCAACTCCGGTACAGGATCCCATTCTGTCGCACCACAGTGAACAAGGAATAATTCTTTCCATCCACCATCAGGATATGGAACCAGCTACATGAAGACATTATCATGACCCAGTCCTTGGAGTCCTTTAAGTCTGAAATCCGGGGAAACATTGTACCTTAAGGAAACAGGACATGTTTTTTTTATCAGCTTTTAAATTGTATATACAGGCTTGCCCCCCCCCCCCCCTCCCGCACACGCTTTTTAACCAAAGTGAGAAATGGCCGCGGCCTTTCACTGTACTGGAAGAAGAAGATTACTCTTTTTGTTGGAAATGACTGAAAACAAGATATATGTACTCCACTTTGTTCCGCTTCGTTCGGTATACTGTGTTGCTTGCACAACTATTTCGTCACACAAAAGTTATAGCGAACTTGCAACTCGAAGCGGGCCAGAAATTTTATGAAGTTAAATGTGGATACGACATAGGGACTTTATTCTTCCTATGTGAATGCATCTTCATACATGTCTTTGGACCAATTGCCAAGTGACTGGAATATTCCTCTTTGTTAATTCAAACATTACCGGTTGTTGTTACACTGAGGGCGCTGTCAATTTTACATTTAAATACACCCCAGGAAAAGAAAAGACAAAGCGAGTCGGTGTTAGCTTTTTTAAGCTAACTAAATTACATGTATCCCACATACTGCCAGTTTTCAATCAGAACCACTTTTCAATCATCCCTAGAAATTCTATATTTTTGACCTTATTTGTCATGTAACCAAACTGTAATCACATCTTTTATTTACTTTGAGTACATTTATCAGCATCAATGTCAATTATGGCCATAAAAAAAGAAAATACCAGTATTTTAGTTCAAAATATATGTAAAATATGTGTTTTCCACTAATCCTTAATTTACCCAGTTACAAATCGCAATAATTTTCTAAATATAATTGATTTACAGACTTAGTTTTTTGTCATTCTGCAGAAATGGATATTAAGTTGGACAACTGTTTCACTATCATTAAGTCATATTGTATACTGCACTTCAAAAGCTATAAGTTTAATATGTACATATTTTACCACACAATTCTTAATTGGATGGTTATACGTCAGTATAGTTACAGTCACTTAACCAAGGAAAAACATTCTCTGTGATAACTTTTCAGTGAGCTGTCACTAGAATGGGGTCATATAGACCCAAAGGTCCTAAAAACTTCACAAGAACATGCTTTTTCTGTTATGCAAATTGAGATGTACATCCATACCTTATTGTGACAGCTTTACTACTGCAAATAGATATCAAGATTAAAAAATGGCATTATAAATAGGTTAAAATTGTTTATAAGTTGTGTTATTCACAATTTCTTCAAAATACATAACTGGTTATATTTTAACATTGTATGACATTTTTATGTGGTACAGTATATATTTTGCAGTACATGTATATATTTTGTTAACTGATTGAAAAGTGGCAGTGAAATTTTGAAGAACAGGAAAATGGGTCAGTAATGATTTGTCCTCCATACATACAATACTTGTAACAAGTAAAATGGTTTCCTGCGGGGAACATTTTTAATGATAATTATAAAGATATTTCATTTAACTATTTTCAACATTGTTTAGGGGGATAAATAAACGTTTGTATCAGGAATATAGCTAACAATAATCGATCAATATAGAAGAAGTTCTTTGGAAACTGGTAACCGTTGAAGACCGGAGAAGGCCGAACATAAACAATTATTTCTTTTTGAGAAAATGATTAAATATGCCTACCATTTTATGACTAATTCCGAGCAAAAAAAATAATTTAAACACACAAGTTTACGCAGAAAATGTCTCTATTTATTATGCCAGATGCCACTACGAATATTTTAATTGTGTAGATTTTCAGTATTATAAACAATTTATTGTTTGTAAAATTTGAGATAGATATTAAAGAAACATTGAAATTTTCAAACACATCATTCAAGTTTTTCCACCTTAAACTGTAAAATAATTATAGAAAATTAGAAAAGAAATACAAAGTAATCGTTTTTTGTTCTTAATTAGGGTCATTACGGACTATGACCCTAGAGGTTAATCCGTAACGTACCGGCGCACGGTATTTAGCTAAGTTTTCGAAAAGGTCAATTAACCAATCATATACGGTTTACAGATCACATGCTCCTCCATGTACCGAAAACAGGTCACGTGCTCCTCCATGCCTCAAAAGTTAAACGCGTACCAATACCCTGCGGTCTCCAGACCGCAGGGAATAATAATTCAGGTAAAATTTTAAAAAGTTGTTGCATTTATTAGTTGAAATGATAATATTTGCAGAATTGTAAGAGAAATTATTTTTTATAATTTCACTAAAAATCTTTTTTTTTTTTTTTTTTTGATAATAAATTTAGGGGCGATACTAAACTGCTGACGAATTCGCTGACGATATAGAATGTATAGGAAACTGCTAACCAGTTAAACAAAGAAGGATTATCGAAAACTGCTGACCAGTTAGATAAAGAAGGGAAAACAGTGAAGGTGTCAAATTGCCGTTGGTGATATTATAGGCGAGGTCGGGAAATACTTAATAAGATGTTTTTCAAGATGACAACATTACAAATGATAAATATTAGATATAAAAATTTCAATTGATATATTTCTCAATTTCTTTTGATATAATATTTTATTTTAGTACCTTAATGAATTTTCTTCTATGTGTTATATATTGGTTAAAATTTTAAAAATGTAGTCAAAATATGATGTATGAAAAATCATAATTTGTTTCAAGTATGTATAAAGCAATGCATCATAGGTTAAAATATATACATGTACATATATGTAATGTATATTTTAACAACATATAATTATTATGTCGTATCACGGATTTATATAAATCCGTGGTCGTATTTAGTACAAATATGAAATAAAGTGATTTCTGTCTGTCTTATTTGTTGTTCGTATAATTGTATAAGTAATATTGAACAAAAATTAATAATGACCTAATTGTAATAGTTCATTAGCTTTTATTATTTTATAAACACCATTTTTCTACAGATATCCATTAAACTGATAATTTA
>NW_026857288.1:0-12642 GCF_026571515.1 Ruditapes philippinarum
TAAACATATTTTTTAGAAGTACTAAGCAATTTTCTTTTAAAATATTGTTAATCTGATAATTTTTGTTATTATAATTGTTATTATTATAAAAATAAATTAAAAAAAATAACCTATTTTTCGGTATCAATTTCATACATAAAATAAATAAAATTTGAGTGTGTCTTGTTCGATATGATCTTTCGCACCCCTGATTTTTTAAGTGATAATTGAGATCGTTCAAGATTATAAAGTCCAATCAGTTTGACCAATCAAGCAACATAGGTCGTGTCACACACACTGATTAATCCTTTAGTACGACCATGTCCAGGGGCTGTACTACCTTGACATCTCCGATGTTTAAATGACGTTATTTTTAAACGTGGTGTCTTTTTTACCCTAAAGGAATATGATTAACAAATTTAAGAAATGCCCTTTTCATTTTTTTTTGCATTTTTCAAAACAAATTATTAATTAAACAAGATACAGTTTAGAAATCAAAATCAAACTCGTAACACCTCCAGTCTAAATTTAGGGATATATCCCTGCTTTAAGTTTATTATATAATCCGGCGCCATATTGGTTTTAGCGAAACAGATTAAACAGTGTACAAATTTTCTAAAATCAAATCAGTTTTAACCCTGAAAATAAGCTGTTGTTCACAAAATTCAACTATTCTATTGATCGCATTTTGATATTACAACGATAAAAAAACCTTTTAAAACCTACTTTGTTTTTGCAATATTCTGAACTTTATTTATTATCCATTTCCAATCGTGTTTTTTTCTTTTTTCATTTCGCCCGCGCTATTTCTGATTGGTTGATATGATTCACGTGAAACAAAACCAACGCTTTTAATCTCATTGGTTGTTTTGAAAACGCGTGATATGCCTAGATACCGTTTGTGTAATAAAGCATTTAGCATTAATAATGCCACGGATTTTATAGAACAGAACAGAACAGAAACATATACTTTACTTTCTGACTTGGGCTCAACACCCATCATCATAACATAACATATACATGTATAATTATTACAATGCATTGCGTCAAGAAATCATATCATAACAAATTCAATCAGTTATATTCAAATATTATGACATAGCTAAACATATTGATTTGAGAATGCCAAAATTAAATTTCTACATTAATAAATATCATATTTGATATGCTAATCTACCAAAATTGTCTCGTCTTTCAAATGCTTTAATACAAAATAATGCTAATTTTACTAATAACCAAATTTCTATCTGCGTTTAAAACATTGTATGAATTTTATAAACACTAGGATTAACAGTAAAGTATCTTGAAATGTACATACTTCTAAAATCACTATAAATTGGACATATTAATATAAAATGAAATTCGTCCTCTATATCCCCGGACGTACATAATGTGCATTTTCTCTGACTTCTTTTCAATACCCCTGTGTCTTTCCAGATTCAATATGTAGTTTTATGGGAACTTAATCTAATTTTTGCAAGAACTGATCTGTATTTTGCATTTTCTAATAATTTAAGATAAATAGACCTTTCATATTTAACTTTAACATTTGAATACAATTGCAAGGAAGAGCATAACGCCATGTCTGCTCGCCATTGGGGTTACATATATATCCTGAGACGTGATCTGAATACTGGTATAAAAATTTTAATATTAACCGATTCTGGATATAACCATACTTCGGCAAATCCAGCGTTTTGTAACATGTCTCGAACTTTTGATGACCAGTTGACAACATTTGAGTTATTTGATATATCATTTCTTTGAGAACTTAGAATAGTTGTTAAAATACAGTTTTGACTCTTATCGCCGTGTAACTTTAACCAATATTTTGCTATCCTAACATATCTTTCAATATACAATGGAAATCTACCTAGTTCAGAATACAATGATAGAGTATTTGTTGACATTTTAACATTTAATAACCATTTACAAAATTTTCTTTGCACACGTTCAATATTTTCTGCTTTATTAAAGCCCCATACTTCACAATTATAAATTCAAAATAGATAAAACATACGCATCGAACAAATTGAACATTATTTCTATAGATATATCTAACTCTTTTGTAATGTTAAGTAAAGAGTTTCATTGCCCTTTAAGCCTTTTCCACTAAGGGTATTTGTTGCTGGTACAAATGAACCGCCACTAGAAAATACAAATTCCTAAATAATTGAAGTTTTGAACAATTTCTATATCAATTCCGTCATATGACCATTTGAACTCTCTACTTAATTGACCGCCTTTTCTAAAAACAACAATTTTTAGTTTTATCAACATTTACAGTTAAATTCCATTTTTTGCAATACAATTGTAAATTATTTATATTGTTTTGTAGACCTTCTTTGGATTCAGAAAAAAGAACGGCATCATCCGCAAACAACAACAAATACATAGATATCTGGTCTAGTGTAATGCAAGCATTTGGGTCTTCTTGTAAAAACATTTCAATATCATTCAAAAATATAGAGAACATGATCGGCGAGGTGATCTCCCCTTGAAAGAGACCTACATCACAGCTGAAAAAAATCTGACAAACTATTTAAATGTCTTACACAAAGTTTAACATCTTCGTACATTGACCGTATAATAGAGAACAGTTTTCCGTCCACCCCGGTCTTTATGAGCTTTATACCAAAGGTAATTTCTGTCAATTAAGTCATACGCCTTTTTTATAATCCACAAAACAACAAAAGAGCTTATTTTTCGTTCTAAATTGTCTTTCTATTAAAGCATTTAATATAAAAATAGGATCAATAGTACCGTAATTCGGTTTAAAACCGAATTGTGCGTCTGTCAAAGTTTCTGTGTTTTCAGCCCAACGTTTCAATCGTTCATTTATGATAACTGTAAACAATTTAGCAAAACAGCTAATCAATGTTATTCCTCTATAATTATTCGGGTCAGACGAATCACCTTTTTTATATATTGGTATTATTACTCCTGTTGACCAGCTACGAGGAAACACTTTTGTATTTAATATGTGGTTAAAACAATAATTCAATTGAACGTGCCGTTACAAATACACTTTCTTTGAAATATTCATATAGGATATTGTCTAATGAACACGCCTTATTACAACCGAGTTTCTTGGTGGCGGATATTATTTCCTCTTTTGTGATTGGTTGATCCAGTTCAGCGAAGGAACTTCCATAGGAGTCTGGGGCTGTATCAAATTGCGACAAAAAGTCATTACATTCCATATTTTCACTAAGCATTGTAATTAGAAGACAAGTTTTTGAAAATGATCATAAAATTCTTCAACAGTTATATTTTCACCATTTGGATTTGAAGATTTCTTTTTAAATGTTTTCCAAAACTCTCGTGGATTTTTTTTCTTCTCATATCATTCATTTTTTTTACCGACATTTTTTATTAAAGCTTCTTTTATGCTTTTTACAAGTGTTTTTGTAATCACGTTTTTTTTCATGCAGGATATTTCTAGTGCTTTTTCGTTTTTTTCTAAATTATAGTCATAAATTGCCTGTAAATAACTTTCTCTCTTTAATTTACATTCATCACTAAACCATTTCTTCAGATTTGAGTCATTATGCACAAAATAATTATTTCGTGCAACTGATTTAGTTTCAAAGTACCGTTTGCCTTTATCGTTTAAAAAGTCCGTGAAAGTCTTAGTTAATGTATCGCGGTACTATCTCCGTTGTTTATTTGCTCTTGTAAAATAGTTTCTATGTTTTGTATATCATGTGATACGTCATTTATAAATGCATCCCTTTGTGATGGTTTCCATTTATAAGAAATAGTTGGCTCCTTTTTTATCGTACTTGGAATCGAGTTAACTTTGAATGAAAATGACATCGGGGCATGGTTTAGAAAAATTCATTGAAATCATGCACATAAAAATCGGCTAAATCTTTGAAAGTTTAACTGTGACGTCACCAGATAATCGACCACGCTTTCTCCGTTATATGTCATACAGGTAAATTTGCCTATGCCTTTATCTCTATACAATCTACCATTAAACTACCCGAAAATTGGTTGATTTACAAAGGTCAAGTAAACGATCGCCAAAGCGAATTTGAAACCAAAATCACAAAGAAGTCCGTGGTAAATATGGGTCAATCGTATAAATATCTGTTTGTCCTATATGTCTATCATATGTTATATAATCACTTTTCTGGCCAATGCGCGAATTAGTGTCTCCAGTAATGAATATTTTTCCTTTATTGCTAAATATATTTATATCATTTTCAATGTGCCTATAAATATCTTCATCGTACCTATCATGAATCGGGGAATGTTCTGGTGCAATGTATACAACTGCTAAATAAATGTCATTTTCTATGTGAAAGAACGATTTATCAAATTTCAACCATACCAGACAATCAATGTCATTTTTTAACCATTTTAACACCTTTTCTTATGGAATTTTTTATATATATGATAAGTCCACCGCTGGAGCGCTTAGCACGTCTATGCTGAAATCGTCTATAAGAATGAATCGGTTTGTCATATCCATTAAGATCAATAACTGAGCTTTTATTCGTCCAAGACTCACTTAAACATATAACATCATTTTCACTTATAATTCCAATAAATTCGTTTGATGATCGCTTAACTTTAGAAAGTCCCTCAACATTCCATGATAAACACTTGATGACACTCTCTTGTGACTCCTAATCATGTCCACGGTATAGCTGCTTATTAATGTACAATTTATCTACTTTAATATACGCCTCTTTTCCTTCATCACGGGCCTTTTTCATGATTGGTACCAGTTTTCGCCTTGTTTCCATAATCTCCCTAGGAAATTGCTCTGCGACACCAAAGTGCGTACCTGATAAGGTTTTTGCGGAAGCTCTAACTCTTTCTCGGTCCGGAAAATATGCAAATTTAGCAACAATTGGGCGAACTTTGGTGCTTCTGTACACGCCAAGTCTATGAGCTCGATGCAGTTTTATATTTTCTTTGGCGTCCAATATTTTCATCTCCTTTTCAATAAATTTAAGAACTTTCTGCTCGCAGTTTTCATCTTTTTCTTCAGGCAAATTAAAAAACAAACAAGTTGTCCCTCATGCTTCGACATTTAATATCTGTAATTTCGTCCCGTAACTCTAAACTCCTTTTCCCGTGAATCCTTTTCGGACTTTTTCATCGACTTTAACAACGTGTCTAATTCTGTTTGCCTTTTGTTTATAGTTTCAAGAATATCACTATCAAACGAACGACTCTGCTCTATTTCACTCAATTTGACCTCAAAGGAGTTGATCTTTTGGTCCATTGTGTCCATGCGTACCGTTAAAACGTTCATTCCAGCTTGGATATTATCTAATTGTGATAGCTTTTTGTCCATTGAATCAAGCCTTTGTAACAACATAGAAATGATATTATGATTATACCCTTGATTTTGACCTGTATTTTGAACTACCGGTGTACACGGTGTGGGTGGGGTATTACCTGTGAACACAGGCGAGGCAGAGTTCATTGCCATATACTGCGTATCTGAGTAATAGATAGGTTGTGAGTTGTAGTTTGCACTTGATTGGTATTGGGCATTTACCTCATTTTGTCCACTTGGTCCATTTTTTAATCCATTTTGAAGGCTTTGAGCACCTAGAATCGCGCCATTTTGTGCCATTGTTGACAAACGTTTTGAAATGTTCTGGCTATTTTCTGGCGATTCCTTCGATTTTTTTCGTTTTTTTGGCATGAATGTATAGATATGTATCAACTATCAACTGTTTTATCACATATAAATCAAAATAATCCTTAATTAATCCATATTTTTCCTTTTTTCTTTCTTTTCAAAAAATTGAACCACCATTTTCTTGCGCATGCGTATGTTACATATATTTATATTAAGGTCCGTGCTAATGCGGAAGAAACTAGCATACTAAGACCTTAATTTGATTAAAAATAATGCAATATTTAATTGAAAATATCATGAATCCATAAACGATAACTTTGCATACATGTATAATATAAACATTGATACTTTTTCATAGGCAAAACTTTGATCGGTTATTTTTTTTTATAATAATAATAATAATAATGATAATGATAATGATAATGATAATAATAATAATAATAATAATAATAATAATAATAATAATAATAATAATAATAATAATGATAATACTTACAATGATGATGATGATGATGATGATGATGATGATGATGATGATGATGATGATGATAATAATAATAATAATAATAATAATAATAATAATAATAATAATAATAATAATAAAAGACGTTTAAGAAGCGCTAAGAAATATTCATAAATAAAGACGTTTAAGAAGCGTTAAGAAATATTCATAAATTACACAAATTTTTGTAACAACAACAATAAGCGGGTAAAACATGAAAATAAAAATAAAAAATAACTTCTCTAGAGAATGTACTTTTTATATTTCTTTATTTTTTTAGTCGAATTGTCAAAATTCTAAAATATTAAATTGTTTTAATAAAGGATTGATAATTAATAGTAAAATTTATCATATATTTTAGTTTGACAACTGTAATTAAATAAATGTATGTGTGTTGAAAGCTCAGTACTTATATTAGAAAAACTTTTTATTCATTATCTGCTCTTATGGAATAACTGTTCTGTTTGGGACTTTATTCATATTATGTCCTAGTTTCTATTATGCAGTAGACACTTCATTTCATTCAAATATGCTTTAAAGCCAATGAGGACACTTATTACTTTATGTAAATATTTTATGTTTATTGGAGGTGACTTATAGGCCCATTGGGCCGGGTGTATTTAATATGTTGTAAAATTAGATTTGTAAAATATGTTTACACACGTCACTAAAATAAATAAATTACTTACTTACTTATACACAGAATAAAAAAATTAAAGATCCCTTCACATTATCTGCGGATTTCATAATTGAAATAAAACTTTACCAGTATAAGAATATGTGGAGTATCGGTTACAATTCAAAAGTCCAATTTGAAAAATGATTTTACTATCAATATATAATTTATTATGTTCTTAACTTGATTTTTTTTACAACAAATTGCGACAATTTTTATTTTTTAAACAAAAAATTACTTATACAAAAACTGTTTCCAAGATACATAGTTTATTATAACCAGGGTACAAATGTTTAATTTACATAGTACGGCCATGTTCCCCTGTCCTGAACAATGTTCAAGTCACCGAATTATGCAGAAACACGGCTGATGGGAGACGAGGAAACTCGGGAGATGATGATGATATTTTCCAAGAAATGCTATTTCGAATAATTTGACATCATCTATCAACAATACACGTACATACACCGCAGTGATATTCATCTGATTCTAGCTTTTTAACTTAGATATAATTGGACCTGGCGGCAGTGTACTTCAGAATTTACTTTAAGATATAACTTAATTGTGTCTTGTTTAAATGACGAAATCCGCCAGATAAAAGGATAACAACAACACGACGCTGCAAAAACATTGGCTATATCTGTTTCATTTTAATATGTCAGGTTAGAGTCTTTATAATATCTGGAATAAAATCACATAGAGACTCTGTTATAAGATCCCAATTTAATTCCATTCTTTCTTACAAGAAATTAACAGTGAAAATTACCGTTAAGACATTCAACACCAATTGCGCGAACTTACATAATCGGAGAAAACCGACACTCGTGATACCCTGCTGCGTTTATGATCAATATCCGGATCAATATCCGGCTTAATCAGTATTGGCTTCGATTATCGCAATACAGCACGTGGCTGTTACGCAATATTATGTCAGAAATGAGACCGCGCGAAAATAATTAAAATTGGGGAATTCGGAACTTCATAAGATTTCTATTCCAAACTTGTGTATAAAAATGCAAGTCTTTATGTTTCCTGAAATAAATGATTAAATAAATAAATAAATAAATAAATAAATAAATAAATAAATAAATAAATGAGTGGTGATGAATGAATGATTGATTGTTTGATTGGTGGTTGATTGATTGATTGATTGATTGAATGAATGAATGAATGAATGAATGAATGAATGAATGAATGAATGAATGAATGAATGTGAATTAATGAATTAATGAGATATCATTCACATTGTTGTTGTTTTTTACATATGCAAGTACATGTATTAAATTATTTATGGGATATATATATAAACGTAAAATTTAAATACTGTGTGTGGATAATCCCGATTTCATCTTCGTGATTTCATAATCATAATGAGTACAGCCTGCTACTACCCTTAGCCGCATTTTGTGTATCCGGTTTGCTACAAATCCACTAGAAGGTTTTCCCAAAGCTGTCATGGGAAAAATCTGGAAACAAAGAACGAAGAACGGCTGAATGGATTCGGAATTATTTGTAACCTGGTTGAGAGATGTATTTGTGCCTACATTAGATGACAGAGATATAAGGCGCCTAGTCGTTACAGACGGCCACTCTACACACTCAACATTGTCCGCTTCAAACGTTTAGAAAATTATTTAATATTGTTTGCTGGAGCATGCCTCTCATTTGATGCAGCCATGCAACGTAAAGCTAGCTGTTCAGTTCAGTACAAGAATCCTGGAAATTTGCAGTCAGGGCATATCAAATCGCTAACATTGGCCTAATTTGCATGGTTTTAAGAAAATAGAGAAAAACAGAATCCCTAAAGAAAGTCACACACAACAAAATTGAAATTATTCCAAACTTGTGTATAAAAATGCAAGTCTTTATGTTTCCTGAAATAAATGATTAAATAAATAAATGATTAATAAATAAATAAATAAATAAAAGAATAAATGAGTGGTGATGAATGAATGATTGATTGTTTGATTGATTGATTGATTGATTGATTGATTGATTGATTGAATGAATGAATGAATGAATGAATGAAATAATGTGAATTAATGAATTAATGAGATATCATTCACATTGTTGTTGTTTTTCACATATGCAAGTACATGTATTAAATTATTTATGGGATATATATATAAACGTAAAATTTAAATACTGTGTGTGGATAATCCCGATTTCATCTTCGTGATTTCATAATTTTACCTTTCACGATTTCAACTTCACAGATCCACGATTTTAATATAATTAATTTATGTTTTGAACATCACAATTTTAACTTTATCATTTTCTCATGTTTGGCTTATCATTTTAAATTATTATAATGATAATGATAAAGAAATTACAAAATAACATGATTCACCATAAATGCAGAATACAAAAAGTAATATCTAATCGTCAATCGCAATTGTAAAGTATTCGCTATTTATCTGCGGCTGTATGCTAAAAAGCAAACCAAGCGGTATTGAGCTAGAATACCGCGTTGCCTTGTATACAAAAGAAGATATTTCAATATACGTTGTCGTTCTTTGTCTACATGCTACAGGTGGATGTTTTACACGTTCTGTGCACGAAAATATTACATCGTGTAAAAGCGTTCCTGTTTTATGTTAGTTTGTCAAATGTCTGACAAATATTAGATCAGACTTCTTTCCTCTTATAGGTAATTGGCGATTTAGAAGTAAATCTTCATTCGCTATTTCTATATACAGAATCCGTACTTGCACGAATACGGAATTTCGTATTTTAGTAATATACGGACTTGTTATAAAAATTCCGTACATCATTAAAATACGGACTTCGTATATCAAAGTTCCCGTATATTACGAGTGTACGGATCACCGTATATTGGTCATATACGGACTAACATAATATACGGTCCCGTACATCTCCGTATTTCCAGTTTCCCGTATTCTTACCCGTATATTAATGATATACGGAATTCCGTACACTTCCGTATATCCATACCTTTTTCGCAGTGTATTCAAACTTGACATAAAAATCATAAACATAACCTTCCTGACCAATTTCCAGGAAATTTGGATCAAAACTGCAGCCACTAGAGTGTTAAAAAGATATTTCTATTTTTAGCTCCTGTGACCTAGTTTTTGACCGGACATTATCAATCTTCAAACTTGACCTAGAAATCATCAAAACAACCTTCCTGACAAATTTCCAGAATATTTGGTTCAAAACTGCAGCCACAAGAGGGTTTACAAGCGTTTTCTATTTTTAGCTCCTGTGGCCTAGTTTTTGACCGGTTATGACCCATCTTCGAACTTGACCTAGAAATCATCAAAACAACCTTCCTGACAAATTTCAAGAATATTTGAATCAAAACTGTAGCCACTAGAGTGTTTACAAGCGTTTTCTATTTTTAGCTCCTGTGGCCTAGTTTTTGACCGGACATGACCCATCTTCGAACTTGACCTAAAAATCATCAAAACAACCTTCCTGACAAATTTCCAGAATATTTGGATCAAAACTGCAGCCACTAGAGTGTTAACAAGCTTTTTCTATTTTTAGCTCCTGTGACCTAGATTTTGACCAAACATGACCCATCTTCGAACTTGACTTAGATATCACCAAAACAACCTTCCTGACAAATTTCAAGAATATTTGGATCAAAACTGCAGCCACTAGAGTGTTAACAAGCTTTTTCTATTTTAAACTCCTGTGACCTAGTTTTTGACCGGACATGACCCATCTTCAAACTTGACCTAGAAATCATCAAAACAACCTTCCTGACAAATTTCCAGAATATATGGATAAAAACTGCAGCCACTAGAGTGTTAACAAGCTTTTTCTATTTTTAGCTCCAGTGACCTAGTTTTTGACCCGAGATAACCCATCTTCGAACTCGATCTGTATTTCATTGAGACAAACATTCTGACAAAGTTTGATGATGATCCAATCAAAACTGTGACTGCTAGACTGTTAACAACCCAATTGTTGACGACGCACGACGCACTACGCACGACGACGGACACCGGACATAGCCCCATCACTATACCTCACCTTGACCACTTCGTGGTCAGGTGAGCTAAAAATATTGGTTGCATTGTCCAGATTCTCCCTAGAAAAGTTATATAAATTTATCATATATACCACGGCACAGGATTGTGATTAAGCAAATCAATATAAACTATATTACACTTCTGTAATAACAATTTGACGTGACGTCATTTGCGTTATGTACAAACATAGCATGAAAGCGCACTTATGTTAGTAGTATTACACTATATGCGCGTCAATGAAGAGTGAAATAAATTAAAATCTTACCTATACACATTTTGTGTTGGTTTGTTGTTATGTTTGATATTAAATACTATCATCATAATTTTTATTGTATTAAATACGTTCCATTATTACCAAATTCACTATTGTTGGTAAATGCTTAGTAAACAAGAATTGTAACAGAGATTCCAAAGTTCCATGCCTCGGGGAAGTTTTATATGAAGCATAAAATTGTGCCATTTCAAAAAATTGAGTTATGGATCTAAGGACTTTCAGTACAAAATTATGATCAATGCTAGATCTTCAAATTCAACAATAAATTTATTAAAGAAATAAAATGAAACACGGAATTTAAAAATCTATCATGTTAAGCTTTGACCTCTAAGTGTGACCTTGACCTTGGAGGTAAGGGTGCAGGTGCTGTGCATGACATATTGTCTTATTATTGTTACTATTTGTGCGAAGTATTTTATAATCCCTTGAACTATGAAGAAGGTATAGATCAGACACAAATTATACCCTATAACAGACATGTTAATCTTTGACCTCTAAGTGTGACCATGGAGGAAGGGACACATGTTTTGCGCCTGACATATCGTTTTATTATTGTGAATCGTCTTATATTGTGATTATTTGAGCAAAGTATTTTTAAAATCCCTTGATCTCTGAAAATGTTATGGACTGGACTCAAAGTATACCCTATAACAGACTATGTAAATCTTTGACCTCTACGTGTGACCTTGACCTTGGAGGTAGGGACACGTTTTTGTTTGTTTGGATTTTTACGGCACGTCAACACATAACTGGCCATATCGTGCCGAATGCTATAATAGGCTTAAAATGTTATGTAAAACTTTGCAAATGACAATAAAAATGAGCCAATTAGATCCTAGGATACAAGTTTATCTCTTTCAAATAATCAATGATGTTTTTTGGTGGAATTGTGTTCGCATGACATATCATATTATCATTGTGACTATTTGTGCCAAGAATTTATATATGAAGTAGTTATGGACGGGACACAAAATATACCAAAATAACAGACTCTGTTAACCTTTGACCTATTGTTCGAAAAACACGTGCATATACGAAAGTACACTAGTTTCTGATATTTTGTTTGTTTGCTTCATTTTACACCTTTTCTCAACGGTATTTCAGTCATATAGGCGGGTAGTTTCCTAACCGTTGTTATAGAGTTAAACCTTCCTCCGTTATTTAAATAATTACCATTCATGCCACCCTGACCAACATAAATTATTTTTGTTTGTTTGTTTGTTTTATTTTACGCCTTTTCTCAACAGTATTTCAGTCATATAGGCGGGTAGTTTCCTAACCATCGTTCCTGGAGAGTTACACCAGTACTAGACTACCTTCCTCCGCGCTTAACTACCAAAGCATCTCCCGGGGATCGAACCCACGCCAGAGAGGTACCTGAATTAGAAGTCATCGACTCTAACCCCTCGACCACGGAGGCGGTATTAAATTATTTTTGTTTTATTTCTTAATTTCCTTCATAATTTATGTTTCAGTAACAAAGTACACACATACGTGTTCTGCTCAAGAATTTCTTACTCTCCTCATTTAAACTTTTGATACCTTGTTTCTGTCACAGGATGAGAAAAATGTGCAGTCTGACCGGAACCCTGGAAACAC